>NC_056746.1:1388832836-1389082836 GCF_019279795.1 Protopterus annectens | reverse complement strand
GCCCTAGGTGTGAATGTGTGCATGTGTGTGCCTTCTGTGGAAGGTTGGGTGCCCAGCTGGCAACTCAACACTGTAAAACTCCACTGCCAATCATGAGTGGACAGGTGATCTGCTGTGGTGACCCCTAAACGTGAAAAGCCGAAAGAAGACTCTTATTGAATAGCTTCTTAAAAATCCTGAATTTCATTGGTTTGGTTGAATATTGTAGGGCTAAACAGATCTCTTCCCATTCTTCATTTGGTACCTGTTTTTGAACTGTTTGACTTTTTCACTTCAGCCCTACCTTCACTGGTCCCCTGCATCAGCTTTAAACTCTAGTTGTATCACATACATTCTACTAATCAGTTTTGTTCTTCTAGGAACAGCTGACCTGGCATCTCTTAGGTATTGTAATATTCATGGATAGGCGTGTCCCTTCTGTTTGCCCCTCATTTTTTTTTTATAAATAATTAGGGCCTTTATAAGCTTAGATGTGCAACCCAAATGTGACCCACAATTTGATTTATATACAGGATGATTTACTGACTGCCTCTGTCCATCACAGACATAAACACCAGAACAGGGGTGAATATCCAATTTGCCATGCATTGGTTTAAGTTGCACTTAAATAGGATTAGAAAGGAATTCTGCTTCATATGGATGGGGAGACTGTTGCAGAGAATAGGAATTCATATCTGTCTCTCCAACATTATTTATGTTGCAAGCAAATTTTTTTTTTTTGCTCTAGTAGTTCTGATGTTTTTTTTTTTTGTTTTTTTTTTTGCAGGTGTGCAAAAGGTTCATCAAAACAGGGTCCAGGGATGCAGTGTACACCATGCAAAGATCACCTCTCAAAAGTCTGTATGATCCTGTGTAAAGAGACAAGGCTTTGAGATGATTAGTGTGGGACATTTTGTTTACTCCTTGTATTTTTTTTTATAAGGAGCCTTTGGGGACGTTCCAGTTGCTGTATGTGTCTGGTCATACTAAAGGGGCATCATACTCTATGAGTGATCTGATAAGGGTGAAGTACAGTAGTGCAATGTCCTCTCTGGACTTACATGTCATACACTTATAAGCTGAGCAAAAAGAAGGATTTCCTTACTACCTTGGACATATGTTGGTCAAAGACTAGGTGACTATATACATGACTTCACAGATCCCTGACTAGTGAATCACCTTTTAGGAGTGTTTTCTTGATTATGTAGTTATCCAAGGTGACTGACTTCCCAAGAGATACTATAATGCATTTCTTATCACTGAGTTTTAAGCCGTGGCTTTGGCAGCAAACATTTGTCTGTGTTAGACCTTCCTGAAGTGTGTTCTCATCTTGGGCAAATTCAGTAACTGCTCCCAGTTTGCAATCACCTGTAGAAATGGTCAGCCAGAAGCCTTTGACATTGGCTTTCACCTTCAAGAAGTAGGTGCCAAGAGGACTGAACCCAGCACAGAGCCCTTAGGGACTCTACTGGTGACTTTTCTCTTTGCAGAGGTGGTCTTACCAATCCTAACCTCTTGGGGCCTATCCCTGAGCTATCTGGCTAGCTATTCACTGTGTTATAACGAGGTTTATGCCTAGTTTCATTCATTCATTGACAATACCTGAGTAGGGTACTGTATCAATTGCTTTATTTTAGCTGGATCTAGCTAAGCAGTATGCACCTCAGTCCCCTCATCCATTGCCTTAGTGACCTTTTCAAAGAAGCCCACCAGATTCAGTAAGCATGACCTTCCTCAGACAAAGCCATACTGGGATGGATCCAGCGTCTGGAGGTCTCTTATGTCCTTGGTGATAATTTCCTTGATAATTCTTTCTATGGTTTTGCAAATAAGACTAGCCAGAGTAATGGGTCTATAGTTTCTATAATCTGTTAAAGGTCCTCCATTATACTTTGTTGCTGTTTAGGTAGATTGCTTTTAAGTGCATCAGCATACTTTAGTCTATGTGTACATAGTGTGCTAAGTGAGGTGGGTGTTATGTGCATGGTTTTGGCAAACTGATATGCACTTCTGTGCAAGAGTTTAGCCTCCAATGTCTGTGTCTGCTTCTTTATTTATTTATTTTATTTAATTATTTGACATTTGTTTACCAAGATGGTCCGTCTGGGTCAGGAGAACCCGTTTTCAACAGAGACCCTGGGAGAAAAGCTCCATCAGTATAAAATAAACAATCTACACAAAGAAGTTGTTACAGATACATGTGAAGAGACACACAAATCTGTATTTAAATATTTGCAGTGGAAACAGTCATATATACATATAATATATGCTACACAACCTTGTCTTATGATATAGACACAAATTCTAAATGTTGTGCCTTATTATATATGGTATTTATATTAGTCAGTTTATAGTGATACTACAGTGTTTAAATATTGGCAGAGGAAACAAACATATAATACATGTTATACAAACTGGCTTTATGATGTCTGTCACTATGACAGTCAGTAGTTGCAGTAGTAGTAGTTTATTTTATGCTGTGGTTATGTTAGTTACTTTATAGTGATACAGTGAAGGCATATTTATAGGAAAATAGAGGGTGGATTATCAGATGTAAGAATGTTAGAGGACTGTTAGTATTTGGCAGTGTTAGGTGAGTGGAAAGAAGAGTCTAAGAGAGATTCTGGAAAGTAGGGCATATAGAAGGGGGAAGGGAGAAAGGGTATGAGAGATTATCCAGGAGTAGATCGTGAGCACAGCCACAAGTTGCTAAGCTGCTGCCTTAAGGATTTTTTGAACGGTACCAGATTAGGAACACTTCTGGTCAATAGTGGGAGTGAGCTCCATGCTTTAGCTACTCTGTGAGAGTAAAAGGCTCCAGCCAGGTATTTTAGACATTTTGGAGATAGTGAGAAGCTTCTTATCTTCAGACCTGAGAGTTCTGCTGGGGTTGTAAGGATTCATGATGTTGCTCAGGGCAGGGAAGGCCAGGGCCTTATTGATTATGGTGGGCAGTGTTTTCAGTTAGATATAGAGCAGGTGACTGGGGAAGTTCTAGCCAGTCTAGCATTTGCAGTGGTGTACAATGATGTATGCTGGTTTTGGAATTTGTGGCAAACCTTGCCACTTTGTTGTAGCACTGTGCCATTTTGGATCTAATTGAAGTCTGTAGGTTAGAGAAGAGAGAAGCACTGTATAGAAGGGAGTGTAGTAGGAAGGTTTTTTCTAGGGTGATCTTGGTTGATGCAGTCAGGGAGTGTTTTTTTCTGTAGAGGATGCCAAGTTTTTTTTTGTTTTGTTTTGTTTTGTTTATATTCTGTTGGACGTGGAGATCAAACTTTTACTGTTACTCAATAATTACACCTAGCAGTTTAGTGTGGTGGACTATTCCGGGCCACATATATTTTGAATTGGTTTCTATCAATGGAGAGGTTTTTTGGAAGTAAGATAAGTAGTTTAGTATTTTGGCATTTAGGAATAGTTGATAGTGAGCCAGGATTGCAGAAAAAGTATGTTGTGTGATTGTGAGAAGTTGTACTAGTGTAGGAGAGGTGCAGATAATAGTGGGATCATCTGCACATTGCATAAGTGATTCAGTGGATGAGGCAGTGTGTAGGTCATTTGTGAATATATTGAAGAGCAGAGGACCAAATATAGAGCCTTGTGGGACTCTAGAAGGGTTTAAGGATTAAGTGGTTGTGAGTAAACATATGACAATTAGTACTTGTCTCAAGCTGTGTATATCCACCAAGCTGGCTATTGAGAAGTTAGGATTTTGCAGATCCATGCTATAAAGTCCATTGATTGGCGAGCCACAAGGGAGTGGGGTCTTGGTGTTAGAAGGCTATTAAGGGTGCTTTGTTGGTGGAGACTAATAAGGATGCTATATTGGGGCAGATTATGCTAAACTGTACTGCATTGTACTAACTTTAATGTTTACATGATACTGAATTCTACTAAAGCTGTAGCTATTATCACTCAACACCCAACTAGCTGCTCTAAGCTTGTCGGCATGCAAGTTTTTTGCTCTATATTTTTGGCTTTACAGGGTAGTTTTATGAACCACTCTATAGGGAAAATTTGCTTTCTAGTTGTTTGCTACTGTACAGAGCACTGCTAATCACTGATATACAGTGAACAGCATTGCATTAACACTCCAAATTTATAGCAGGACAGAAAACTAACCAATGAGTCCTATGAACAATAAAAGTTTTACACTATGAGCCCTTTTGTGCGTTTTCCAATTCATATACACCAAGCAAACACCTCCTGCCACACAATAAATAAATCTAGACTTCTAGATGCAAAACACAGTAGAAGAAACCCATAAGTGCAATGTGCCAAAAACCAATTGAACAACTAACTGGAAATCCCTTGTTGAAAGTGATTTTAAAACAGCCTTACAACAATAACAATGAGAGGAAGACCATTTTGTTTACAAAACTACAGTGACATATTTTCATATGCCTTGTTTTCTGACCTCTTTTCTAAACTTAAGGCAGTTGTTCCATCCACGATGCTCAGGACATTACTTTCAGTGTAGGCATAATTTGTAAGTTTTAGCAGCTGACAGAGTTCATGGGTCACTCATGACTGTCTGCTACTGTTAGTAGGAATTATTTAACTTGTAATCAGATATGATATTTGTGATGGAAGATAGACTGAAGAGAACTGTGCCATTGTTGCACTGTAACAAACTAAACTGCAGGCAGACAGATAAAACCGAAACCTCATCTCACTGAAGAGAACTGTGCCACTGTTAACTCTGTAACAAACTGCAGGCAGACAGATAAAACTGAAACCTCATCTGGCTGCATGTTATGGATTCATACCTCTCAACTGTCCAGATTTTCACAGAATGTCCAGATTTGCACTTTATATCTTTGATCTATTCCTAATAAAATGTCTGGTCTAACAGCAAATCATTAAGGACTGAAGTCACTAAATAATGGCAGACATTTGAGTTTTAGACTTTGCATCCTTCAGAAAATGCAAGTTAATGCAACATTTATTATTGTAACAACTTTTTAAAGCATGTAAGAGCAATAATTAAAATTCATCACTGCTTTTCATCCTTAGACCCCCATTTTTGGTTTTATCTAGATTTCTTACACTGTGAAGTTTTGAGATATGTATCGACTTGTAACATTTTTTTAATTAAAACTGGCCAGATATGGCCATACATTTGGCTGCATTTAGCTTCAAGATTCTGATCCACTATACTTATGCATGTTTCCGTGTTTTTCATTCTTTTTTCCTAGACAATGAGCCAGCACAGACAGTGCACCACATCTTAAATCCAAACAACTTCACCCAATGCAAAGCTGCTTCATTTATCAGAAATTTCTAGTCACTAACAGAAGTAGCCATCTAAAGAGCCCAAATATTTGCAAGTGTTTGTGAATGTGTATCTGTGTGCATGTGTGTGTGTGTGTGTGTGTGTGTGTGTGTGTGTGTGTGTGTGTGTGTGTGTGTGTGCGCATGCACAAGTGTGTGCATGCGTGTGTGTGTGTGTGTGTGTGTGTGTGTGTGTGTGTGTGTGTGTGTGTGTGTGTGTGTGTGTGTGCGTGCGTGTGTGTGTGTGTGTGTGTGTGTGTGTGTGTGTGTGTGTGTGTGTGTGTGTGTGTGTGTGTGTGTGTGTGTGTGTGTGTGTGTGTGTGTGTGTGTGTGTGTGTGTGAAAGTTTCACTTTCAAAGCTCTGCTACATTTCTACTAAAAAACAACTACTTGTACAGAATGTGTCACATTTCACATCTTTACTGTATCATTAAACTACATGTGTTGTACAGCTTTTCACATTTTGCATCTTTGCTGAATCGTTACTGAAAAAACAATTGCAGATATTGTAGAGCTTTTCACAGACATATAAAAGTATCATTGCAATATGTGTTTCACTGAAGATCACAATGTTTTAAATGATGACGACATACATAGCTCCATTTTTGATTTTCATGAAAGGGAAATTATCTGGGGCATGATATGTACCTATCATTCATTCAATAATATTATGCTATGAATGTAGGTTATAAAAGAAGATATAAAACTGCTTCAGAGGTGTTGACTCAAAGACTCATGTGAAGATATAAAACTGCTTCAGAGGTATTGACTCAAAGACTCGTATCTATTAACTTGCTTGTTCAATGGAAAATATTTTCATATTTTTATTGTGGCTTAGCTTAAGATGTAGCACCTTAGCAAATAGCTGTACAAGTGCAGGACTGAAGTACAATGTGCAAGTTAGCAGGCCTTTTGCATTGTACTGCACTAAAGGTTCTTATCAGAAAGAGAAATGTACACAGCATGCAGCTGCAACATTGTGTACACAATGTGTAATTGTTTAGGTATAGTAGACTACACGCGGTTTATTTGCATTGGAGTGCAAGTGTTGTAGAACTGTGTTTACAAACAAAATATTAACAAAAGTTACAGGCCAAGAAACTTAGATTTTTATCAAAAACATGTTGATATGAGCTTTCTAAGAATAGATCCAGGAATAAAGAAAGCAACATTTAGGTAACTTCTGTAGAAATTTCCAGAAACGCTAGCAGTACACTTACCGCAGGAAGTGCAAAGAAAGATACTCCAATGAGAGTGAAGGTCGCAGCTAGAAGACGCCCATTCCATGTAGTCGGGTACTTATCTCCATACCCAATGGTTGTTAGTGTGATCTGTAAGAAGTAACAAACATGGGCTTAAAAGTCGCACATTTAGAACTTCTTTTATCAGTTTAGCACAAAGGTTCACACTGATATATACTGATATGATACATTACCTCAACTGAACCATAGTGGAGATCCACTTCAAATATATGGACTATAAAATGTTATCTATTCATTAATTCATTCAATCATTCTTTCATTTGTTTAACATGATGATTTGACTGAGTATTGCCCCTTTCAGAGAAGGATGAAGATAAAAAGCTCCAAATTCAATACTTAATGAAAACAAGAGCTAGAAAGTCAACAAATTAACAACAATGAACGTGACACAATGCTCATTTGTGCAAAGATACACAAAGGAAGCTGAATAGGTTCATTCAGTTATTGTCAATGAAAATATATTGACAATCTAGTTTGTATGTGGTAAAATTTACAAACAATTCTCCAATGTATACATTGTTAACAAGAACGTATAATGACATTTGGGTATAAGTTCAGCGCAATGAGAAGACTGACGTGAAACAAAGCATCAAGTGTTTGAAGTTGCCATAGTATTTTAGCTCTTCGTCTACAAGAGACACTGCACAGCAGGAATAATCATGATTTTTTTAGCAACATTTCCTTTCCATCAAAAAAACACCGGGTATACTGAAAGAGGGAAATTGCCACCATGCCATTTCTTTGTTATTTTAGTGCTATACTGTGGGAAATTTGCAATTAGACAGGGTATCTCGTGGTGATGACAAGCATAATCTGCTTCAAGGTGCAAAACATCTTTGCTAGGAAATAGATTTATCTGTAGCACATCTTTTATTGTAAGTAATAGCATCTGAGACGCAGTTAACCTGAGGGAGTGGCACATTATATAAATGTATGTTGAGGTCTAGGCCATCTTCAGAGGCATTACAGCACCACAGTAACATTAGAGTACTCTTAACACATGAAGGATAGTACATTAGAATACTCTTAACACACAAAGGATAGTACATTAGAGTACTCAACACATGAAGGATAGCACATTAGAGTACTCTTAACACATGAAAGATAGTACATTAGAGTACTTTTAACACATGAAGGATAGTACATTAGAATACTCTTAACACACGAAGGATAGTACATTAGAGTACTCTTAACACACGAAGGATAGTACATTAGAGTACTCAACACATGAAGGATAGCACATTAGAGTACTCAACACAAGAAGGATAGTACATTAGAGTACTCAACACATGAAGGATAGAACATTAGAGTACTCTTAACACATGAAAGATAGTACATTAGAGTATTTTTAACACATGAAGGATAGTACATTAGAATACTCAACACACGAAGGATAGTACATTAGAGTACTCAACACACGAAGGATAGTACATTAGAGTACTCAACACTTGAAGGATAGCACATTAGAGTGCTCTTAATACATGAAGGATAACACATTAAAGTACTCTTAACACATGAAGGACAGTTTTATAAGTGGACTGAAGACCAGGCTTACTAGCCAAATGTCATGTTTAGTAGTATTCTGAATAACAGCATTTTGGAAGTATTTACAACTGAATATTAAACAGTAACAAATCAACAAACTGAGCTTTAATGTGATCCTTGTTTATTGTCCTTATAGTTACACAAAGCCAAAAAAAGGAAGAAGGTACACTGGGATCATAGGATCATAAGAGTTGCAAGGCAACTGAGCCACACGGGCATTTCTGCCTACCAGTACCCATCCTTAGGCCTTGCATCTCTTTTCAAGAAAAGTCAGGCAGTCATACCAAGGGTGAATTTATGGACAACTGGATAGAAGTTTATGAATTCCCATGGGAGAAGGCTGAAAAGTACCATTTATTTGGCCTTACCTCTACACACAGCATTATCTCTGGAAGTAGCTTTCTTGATTGAGTTTAGTTTGTGTCAGTAAGCAAGACGGTCAAATTCAGTGACTGCAAATTACATAAAGCTAAGCTCTTTCATGTTTGTGAATATGCACATAACAGCTACTCAGTGCATTAAGCCTTCTTGTAGACTACAGGTATAGAGGTCAGCAGTGAACCACATGTGACACCTAGCTCTTTTTAAAGATTTCAGTGCTCATATGAGGAATTTCAGAGATGCCTGCAGAGGGATGAGAGGGAGTAAGAGCCTGTCTGATCTGAACCCAACTGTTTAATTTTTATTTATTTATTGGGACTTATGTGTTAGTCTTGAGCTGTCTATAACAAACATTACACTTGAATACAATGATGTTCATAAATGTAGTTGGTATCCAACCATTTCTGGCCAAAGGAGAATGACACTGCAGTCATGTGCTCAGCTCTGAGTCCTTATGTTCTCAGCACTCATGTCAAGAGAGTTGCTGAGCTCTGAAAGGACACCCATTTTGTTGTGAGTTGGTTCAAATGACTTGGGTGTGGCAGATCAACAGATCCAAGAAACCCTAACATTGTACCAGACTGCATCCATGTGGGATGCTTTAATTTCTCACTTCCAGAAGAACCATATCTCTCAACTTCTTACTGCAAGAAATTTGGACAAAGCCTGACAAAATGGGGGAACAAATGCCAAAAAAGATAGATTTTAATTACTGGTCTTATAAACTTAAAAAGTTGCTAGAGTAACAGGTTTTGTGTTAACATACACTTTCTGAAGTATTCGAAGTATAAAACAGAAGTGCATGTCATTATTTAGTGACTTCATTCCCCAGATCATACTAGTGATTTGCCAGAAAACCACAAACTTTATGATGAACAGACCAAAACATATGAGGAAATATCTGGACATTTTGAAAAAATATGGGCAGTTGTAAGGTATGAGAAGAACTCCGGGAGCCTCTGGTAGACAGCAGTGGTGGAGGAAGTTATCGGGCTAAAGAGGGACAATTTGCATGAAGTGCTAACGGAGAGGCATCTACTGGCCAACAAATGAGAAAGGTCGGACTTGCAGTGCTCACTAAAATGAAGGCCAAAGTGCAGGAAGAATTTGTCAAGGTCATGGAGAATAAGGCTTGGATGGCATCAAACATGTTCTAGCAAACAATAAAAAAACATACTTGGTGGATCACTACACAGGCTGTTGCCAGGCAGAGTGGAGTAATGGAAGCCTTAACCAAGGACATAACTGAGAGGTTGTAGGAACATTTTGAGGAACTCTTGAATCTGATGGCCATACCTTCCTATGAGGAGTTAGTGACTCAAGCAGCTGGTGGAATGAGATTTATTTTAGTGCATGATGTCACTGCGGTGACTATGTAGGTCCTCTGTGGCAAGGCTGCAAGGCTGGGTGAGATCCACCTTGAAGGAGCTGGACATTGCTGGGGTGTCATTCAGTGGAAAACAAAAACAGCACCTTTGAATTGAGAAACTGAGGGTAGTAGTCTCCATTTTTATAAAAGAAAAACAGGAGGATTTGCCCCATTTATAGAGGTATGCCATTCCTCAATCTCCTTAGGAGAGCATTTACAAAGATGCTGAAAAGGAGGTATAATTAGTAGAACAGCATATACCGCACAATAAAAATAGATTATTTGACCTCTAAAAAAGAAAGACATATTGAAATGGTTCCATGGATTGAAACTAAATGCAAACAAATGCATAATTATTCCCTATAGGAAAGCAAATACCATAGCTAATTGCAGTAAAGACAGCATCCCCCCCTAACAGTAGACCCAGTGGTATGTAATCTGGGTACTCAGGTTGATAGTAATCTGAATTTCGGCCACAATGTGTCCACAGTGGTAAGAAAGTCCTTGTATATGGCAAAACACATATGTAAGGGCATGGAATCCAGATCAAAAGGCGTTATAATTTCATTGTACTCAGCCCTCATCACACAACTGAGTACAATGTACTTTTTGCATGTACCTCACTAGACATCTGCAACAGCTGGAGCAACTCCAAAAGTTTCTCACCAGGAACATATAGGGTATAAAAAGCTCTGCACAGAAATACTGCATTCTATCTCATACAGACTACTTATGTGTGATCTGTGCCTGGTCTACAGGACAGTCTCCAATCTGACCCTGATTGAAATGTTACACATTTGCATATCAGACTCATTCCAGGGATCTTAATCTAGCCTCTGACATAAAAAATATCATGTTGTAGAGATAGACACATCTCTCAGAGACTCCCCCTTCTCTTGAACAAGCTTCCCATTCACTTGAAGCAAAGCTATTCCCAGACCCTCTTTAATTACAAGCTAGATCAATGGATTGGTAATCGCAAATTAACTCCTGGGGTGGTGCCCATGTCCATCATGGACAGAGGCAGTTGGTATTAGATACTACAGCATAGGCTCATACCTCTGTGACCTTTGTTCACCTAACTATGGAAAATTGGGAAACTCAGGTTAAATATGGTTAGGTTTCTAATGGCTCTTGGGCACTTAGCTAATAATCTCCTATGAACATAATTATTAACATCCACCTCACCGTCCTGAAGGAAATAACATGTAGAAGAAATTACTTGCATTCACCTGAGCTTGAGTTATATCTAAGCATAAAAGCTTAATATAGCATTTGCTAGTATAGTATTGCTGTTTGTATACTGAAGCAAAATCTTAGTGCATGAATGCAAATTATTTATGGGTAGTTTGGTCTCACAGCCTCCTGGAATAAAAAAAAGAAAAACAAGACAGGTCATACACTGCCTGTCAACAATCCTACCTTTTTGAAATTCAGTGAACCTGGACTGAAAAAATAAAGTGGGGGGTGAGAGTTGAAGTCTTTCACACTGAGGAGTACAGGGGAGTTTGTGTAATTTTCACTTGTAATATGACAAGTTTGACTATATGCATTACAAGAATATGTGCATTTATGAGATCTTGTAGCCAAATTAATGAGATTAAAGTTCAGATGAGTTGAAGCGATATAGCAGATCTTAAATAAATATATCTGTGCAGCTATCAAGCCTTCTTGCAACAACCTCAGTACACCACTGAAGGTACTAAATAGTTTCTTTTATTAAGATTTTTGGAAACAAATTTATACTTTTTTTAGGATTGTTCACCTTTAAGGATTAGGTATTTAAGGAAGTCACGTCACTGAAGTTTTTATTCTGATGAAGCCCCAATTTATGGGATGAAAGTGTTTAATCAGTGCTGGTCTGATAAATAAAGCTCAAGTTACTCAACTTCATGTGAGGTTTGTTAGTGTGTGACTTGCACCTTGTTGAGTTCTGCAGTGTTTTTTTCTTTTCTATAATTACTAAATAAGCTATATATAGGTAACTTTCCCATCCGTATATGATCTTAACATGTTCTCTGAAAAAAAAAACTTGAACAAGAAAAATGCTCCTCATAAGAAATACATTGTAATTATTTTCATAGAAAAAAAACACATTATATATAATTTTCTGATATTCCACTATATTGCCTTAAAATAAAACTGAATCAAAAACCTGGATTAAAAAACAAATAAGTCAGATGAAAATAAAGTATAAACATATCTGATTATTTTTCTGTTTAAACACAGTCCAGTTATTTTATGGAAAATATAAGGATTTAAAACTACCATGGGAGTGTAAGGCTAGGTTTCTTAAGATCCTTACAGATCAATAACTTAATAAGTACACTTGAATCTATGAACTTATAAACCATGAAACTCAAGACTTGTCATGTACTTAAATAAATGCTACATTGAAAGACAATCACAACAAAGTCAATGTTTTTCATAATTAGTGTATCACATGTAATCTGTCAGCTAAATTCTTAGAAAGTGCAAAAAAAATTACTGGTTAAGCATACATAATTTTTAAGGCCATATTACAAAAAAAAAAAATAATTACGATAAAATTCACAAAAACAACCCTGCTTTAAAATCAATACATACCACACTTGTTAAACCTAAATTGTAATAATATTTTCCAGAAAAAGAAAATATTGTATAGCAAAATATGAAAATTATTTTGACTTTCCTTTAGGTTTCTTTATCAGGATAAAGAACTATGCCAGTATCTCCATATACCAATCTTAAAATAGCTGGTTTAAAAAGGACCCAAAAAATGTAAAAATAAAATATTTTGTAAATGTAAAAGAAACAAAATACTGATATTCTTAAGGTCTCATTTCCATATAAAGCAGGTGTGTTATGAAGACTATGGAAAAGCTAATAAAATTAAATTTTCTCTTAGGCTTTGAGCATTGGTATCCTACAATTCATTTTTCTTTCAGCAGCTGTACAAGGAGGATGTTGGGCAGTCTTCTGTGAAAATGTTTTCTTAGAATATGGATAAGTACTGGGGAAAACATACAACTGAAAAATGTGCCTCTTTCACCTACGTATTTTCTTTCTAAGACTTCAGGAGATCTAAGGTAGGGGGACTAAACAGAAAGCTTCCTGTAACTTAAGTGTCCAGAATGTGAGTTTTTGTCTTTGAGCAGTTTCTCTGCTGTATACTTTGCATGTCTGTGTCTGTCTATGCCAACCAAACCCACCTTCATAGCTGTGTCAGATGCAGCAGACATAAATGTTTGTGCCTTATGACCCATACTTTTAAATTTACAAACTGACCAGTATTTACCCTAGAATAAGCCAAGTTATTTTATATATATATATATATATATATATATATATATATATATATGGTTCCCATTCAGAAGCCTGAAACATCATAAGCCTGAAAATCAAAATCCTGAAACCAAAAGCCTGAAAATTCAGAATCCTGAAAACTCAAAATCCTGAAAGCCCAAAATCCTGAAAGACCAAAATCCTGAAACTCAAAATCCTGAAAACACAAAATAGACATACTGATGTCATTGTGGCTTTGCTATTGTTAGCCCTGTGGTGTTAGGTCATGCGTTGGGGTCAGGTAAGTGTGCGGTTGGTTTTATTTTAGGGTTAGGCGGTTTAAGTGAGTTAGGGTTAGGGGCAGATTAGGCATGTATGCAATAGTGACAAATATTGGGGTTAGGCGGTTTAAGTGAGTTAGGGTTAGGCGGGTCAGGTGAGTGTGCGATAGTGACGGACCTTAGGGTTAGGGTTAGGGTCAGGGTCAGTTGGTAGATATTAGTGTCTTTATAGTGACATATTAGCATTATTTGTGTTTTCAGGATTTTGAGTTTCAGGATTTTGGTCTTTCAGGATTTTGGGCTTTCAGGATTTTGAGTTTTCAGGATTCTGAATTTTCAGGCTTTTGGTTTCAGGATTTTGATTTTCAGGCTTATGATGTTTCAGGCTTCTGAATGGGAACTATATATATATATATATATATATATATATATATATATATATATATATATATATAAATACCAATCTATACAGATGGCTAGCTAGATTGAGATAGAGATATTTAGCACTTGATAAAAATACAATTTTGAGAGAATAACACATGAGCTAGTTATGAATTCTCATACCAAAAAACTAGATGTATACAACCCCTTACCTTATCTCCTAGAGTAGCAAAACATTTACTTATTCAGTTAATTATTTAGTACACTCATCACAACCGACCCATTTCAGGCATGCCCAGGTAAATAAAATCACAGTAAAATCAAACAATACAAATGTATATATAATGTAGGACAGACAAAATATAAGCAAGATATCTCAATGAAATCAGGCAGTACAGATTAGTACATTATTACCATTAAATCAGATAATATAAATGTGTATATAACATAAGGCAGACAAACATTATAAGAACAGGCACTATGTGACTTGAGCAATGAGCATATGTAGATAAATCATTAAGAAACAAAGATATTGAATATACAGTGAGTACAACATCTACTAGCAGATAGAGTATAAGCTTTGAATATCAGGAAAACAAAACATTTAAACTTGCAAGTTAGGTATATACTATTTATTTATCCTTTGTTGACAGGTTTAGTCCCATTAGGCTATCAGCCTCTTTTCAGGGAAGACCCAAGGTGGTATTTATGCTACTAGGGGAGATTTGACAAGGGCATTAAGGCCTACATCGTCTTCTGTATAATATTGCTCATAACTCTGGAGTTATCAAGTGAGTATGTGCTAGGAATCGTATGGTGGCTGTAATAATGGCATGCAAGATGGACAGAGTGGTGGACGTAATGGAGATGAATGTCAGTAAGCAAGGCATTGTTGCTGAAGTTTTCAATGATTTGGAAGCTGTTTTGCAGCTTAATCTGTTTGCAGATTCAGGAGGGTTGTGGGAGGATGTACTTAGGGAAATGATTGAACACAGTGAATTGGAAAATGGAGGAGATGTTTCCTAGGGAGAAATAATAGAAAAAAATTTCTAGAAGAGGACTCTGAAATTATTTTAAAGGGTAAAGTTTAGCAAAAGAAGAAGACATATGCAGAAACTATGGTAAACAAAAAGAAGGAAAAGAAAAGAAGATAGTGTGAAGAGAAAATATGTGGTAAGAATACAAAGCAAAGAAAAGAAGGAAACTAAATAGGTATGAGGTTTGAGATACCATTATACTTCCCATGAATGTGAAAGTATAAAAGGTAAGATCTTTTATCCTGATAAATAAGGAGATATTTTGTGACATTATTTATGAGACTGTTTATGGCATAGAAGGCTTCCTATGTGAGTATGAAAGGAAGCAAAATGATAATCCATGGATCACGTATGTATAACTAGAGAGACAAAAAAGAAAATATCCATACAATTTCAGATAGGAGTGTAAAGAGAGACTTTGAAAGGACATTTAAAAAATACATAAAGAAATAATAGGCATTTCAAAAGTTTATGTCAATAATGGTTTATGGACTGGTGAATGGGAATGTAATGTTTTGAAAATAGAAATGGAAAAATGTACTCATAGTCTTAGTATAATAAATATTGAAGGTATAAAATATTAACTCAAAACATGTTTTTTTCTGTAAAAGAAGGATATCTGGTAAAACCTGAGACAAAAGAAATCTTACATATGCAGGGAAACAGATGGGAATTAAAATGATATAAATGTAATCAAACAGGACATTTATGGATGGACTGTAAAATTGCAATGAATGAGAAAGAGGGTGAAAAAAGAGAGAGGATAAGGAACAAAGGGAAAGGGGGTTGTAAGTAGAAACTGATGAAAACTTAGGAAAATATAAAGAAGATGTGATAGAAAAAGATTTGGAAATTTGTGATGAAGAAGGCAAAAACTGAAAAATAATAAAAAACAAAAAAAATATGTTGGGGAAAAAAGATTAAAAGATAGGAAAATAAATTTAAAGACATAAGTCTAAAACAGAAGAAGAAAGGAGATGGGTAATATGTGATAAAAATTGAAAGAGAAAGAATGTAGAAAAATAAGCTTAAAGAGAGCACAGCCTGTCATAAATTAAGAAAAAGTAAGTAATAAATTAAGAATGCTTTCAGTAAATGTGAATATTATTAAGAATATAGTGAGAAGGATAGCAGTTTTAGAATGGTATAACAAATGTAATGTATATATAATTGCTTTGGAAGATGTTCAATTTTTAACAATGAAGAAAGACCACAAACAGAGAAAATACAGTGTGGAAATTATTCTGCCCTTCATAGCAATGCAGGCAGTTTATATTATAGGTGTACAGTTTAAGCATTTTTGACCTGTTGCTCCCATCTAGTGGCATTTTATTTATAACAGATTAATGTGTTTTACAGCATTGTAGCAAGCCTCAGGAAGTGATGTAACTCAATCAGGAAGCAGCTTTCTTTCACTTCTAGCCCTCATGAAGTGCAGTCATGATCTTCTTTTCCTAGGCCCTGGCATTCACATCTCCTGTAAGTAATTTGTATGTTGTAATTCTTTTGTATTTAGAAGTGCTGTATATTGTATATATTCTGATATGTTGCTATTTGTATTGTGTTGCAGTTTTACAAGTATTAAAGTTAAGAAATCTCAGTAAAGCTACAAGAAACCCTGATTATTTCACTTATTGGATTTTCTTAAAGTATTAAGCTGTCCCTTTAGCTGTAATACGTCTTGCACAGTGCTGTGAGAATGGAACAGAAATATAATACAGAATTTGGGAAATGATCAATGCTGAGGAAATACAGAAGGCTAGTAACATTGTATGTAACATTGGTAAGAACTGGAGAACTAACTATTGTAGATTTAAGATGGGAAGAAAAAGTATAGGATTATAGCATTGAATGTTTATGTTACTTGTAAGGACAGGGAGAATTTATTTCAACAGACTCTAGATTATGTGGAGGTAAATATGAATATCATAATGACAGGAAACTTCAACTGTGACTTAAGGAATAAAAAAAAAAGAAAAAAAGGAAGGTAGAAGTTATGAAGTGTAGTAAATTGATTATATGGAATGGAAACTATTAAACATATAAAAGAAGGGTACTTAAATCTGAGACTGATTATTTTATCTTATCAGAAGGAATAAGCATAATAGAAGTAGAGGTTGTTGTAGCAGGATTTATAGATCTTTTTGGCAATATGGATAGAAGTAAATAAAAATAAAGAGCATATTAGAATATGAAAAGTTATAAAAAGAGTAAATAAAACAGAATGGAATAAAAAGGGGGAAAGTGTTATAGTTATGGAGAGATCATGTTACTATGAAGTTTTTCAAAGTTGTTATTTACAATGGCCATGGCAGGGCTAGCCACCCATCAGTGTAAACCTTGGCTCGAGATGATTTCACTTAGAGAAATGACACCCCGACCCTATGTGTAAAATGGTAAAAGGGGTTGAGGATGGATGGATATATGGATTTACAATGACAGAGCAAGGTAAGAAAGACAGAAAAGAAAAATATTGAAAGATATGTAAAATGTTTTAGTAGACTTAAGGATGACAGAGAGTGTTATGATAAAGAAAAAATGAATACATAAAAGAAACTATGAAAAAATTAAGAAATTGTTTAAATAAAGGTATTTTTACAAGGAAAAGGGAGAAAGTATCAGCATATTTAAGTAAAATACTAAAGGAAGATAGTAGCATAATAAGAGAAACAGCAAAATGGAAAAAGAGACATGGAAAAAACACAAGTGTTGATTATGAATATTGTAGTTTGTTGTGTAGAAAAAAATGTTCCAAGGAAAAAAGAAAGAATGTAAGAGAATATGGAAAGTTAAACAATTCTCAGAACAAGTAAATAATACATTTCAAAAAAGAGATTACATTATTTGAGCTGTATAAAGTGCTTGGACAGGTAAATATAGATTTGGCTGCAGGCAAGGATATGAAATGTATAAAAATCTAACAGAGTGCTAAAAATAATATCTTCAAATGTTTTGAATAAATGCTTAACAAAGGTTTTGCTTATAAGGAGATGTGTAGTGGAATATTATAATTTATATGGAAAAAAGGAGAAAAAGAAAATATAAAAAACTGAAGACCAATAGCATTAAATAATACAGATTACAAGATATTTATGGAAATAATACAGAAAAGACTAGAAAGAAAAATGGAAAATAGGAGGAAAGCTTAAATGATATAAAGGGGAAAGGGTATCAAAAATTGTTGATTGCGAGAGAAATTGTGGATGATATAAATAGAAGTCAGGATGTGAAACTCATAGTAGGAGACATCAGTAAAGCATTTGATAAAATAGAACATGATACATTATGGGAAGTAATTAACATACAAAATTTAAGCAATACAATTAGGAAAGTTTGTATGTCAGCTTATAGTACTAATAAAATAAGAGTGTTGGTAAATGGTTGGTTATGTAAAGAAATAGAGATGAGGAATAGTATAAAACAAGGATGTCCTATGAGCTGTTTGTTCTTTGCTTTAGTTATGAATGTGATAGTGAGTGAGGTGAATTTTAAAACAAAGAATGCAGGGCAGGGTATGTGATGCAGACAGGTGCAGAGATTGCAGTGCTGTTGACATATGCAGATGATATTATAATAGCTAAAAATAACATTTGTATGAGGGGAGTAAACTTATTTGTAGTTGAATGTCTAAAAGAAATAGTCATTATATTAAATTAGGATAAAAGCAAAGAACTGGGAGATGTGGTGCAAATAGGTGGTGTACAATTCATAATGAAAGATAATTCAGTGATTGGAATAACATTTGATAATAGAGAAGTAAACAGAATGCAATGTGTAAGATTGTTAAAATAATTAAGGGCATTGTTTTTATGGAAAAAATGTCAGTTTGATAAATTTGATTTTAATGGGAAAATTAACATATTTATCAAGTGTGATTATGATTACTAGAATATATGAAGAACAGTTATTGCAAATAATTCTTACATTTACATGGAGTTCTAAATTCAATCTAATAAATAGAGGAGTTTTGTACATGAATAAAGTGAAAGGAGGACTAGGGATAATAAATCCAGAGGTATTTGCAGCCTCTTTAAATGTACTTAAAGTATTGAAGTGGATAAATGAGTGAGATGAGAAATTAGAAAAACACATGTTTAATATAAATATGAAAAATTTTTGAAAATAATGAAGAAAAATAAAATAGAAAAAGAAGGCATAAATGAAGAAATAGAACATTATTAAGAAAAGATAAGAATGTAGAAGACAAAGTTCGATGAGATAGAATGAAAAATATGGTACAAAAACAAGATATAGTATTACGTTAATTCATGGGAACATCTGCCAGAAGAAATAAAACTATGAAAGTAAGAAATAAATGGATAAATAAGACAGTAGAATGCCAATATTTTATGGAGACTTGTGAAGGAGGTATCAGTGAAAGCCACTTTTAGTGCTCATTGACTTTTGTATTTTCTTCACTGTTGTGCAATCATGGATTGGTAATTATAAGTAAGGAGGGAATCTCCCTCCACACCAGGAAGCCCTCCTGAAAAAAAGCTTGTTCTGTTATTTGCTGAAAATGACTTTCAATGATATTTGTTGCATTGTGGTCCATTGGGCGAAGTCTTCAACTACTCACCGTAACAATAGCAATTTTTCTTCTGCAATCTTTATTGATCTCTCAAAAGCATTTGACATGGTCGACCATCAATTATGTTAAATATACTTAAGCCCCTCTCACTTGATACACAGGCACTACTGTGGTTCAAGTCCTGCTTAGATAACAGGCAATAAGCAGTGCTTTGGGAAAATAGTCTATCTAACCACCTTCCTGTCACCCTTGATGTACCCCAAGGTTCTATATTGGGCCCTCTTCTAGTTTCAATATTTATTAACAAGCTGAATGTAAACATCCCTCAAGCTACATGCATACAATATGCAGACGACTCCACATTAATATGCTCCACTCCTTGTCCATCTGAACTGCAGTCCCTCACCCAAAATGTCTTTGAATTAGTAAAAAAATGGTTCTTACAGTGCTGTCCACTCCTTAACCCCAAGAAGACTAAATTATTGCTCATTACTCCCACACAAAAGTCCACTCCAATTAACTTCATTATCAAATATATTAATGGCATGGCCATATCTCCTGACACTACCACCAAACTCTTAGGATTAACAATAGACAATAACCTTAACTATGATTCTCATATTAATACCACAATAAAATCAGTCAATAGAAAACTAGGCTCCCTCTATAAGATTAAACCCTTCCTTACTCCCATAGTTAGAACTACTATTGCCCACACCCACCTCATCTCAACTCTCCTCTATGCTTCTCCTATATACACTAATCTATCAAAAAGCAACTTCAACAATCTAGCAATGTCCTACAATAACATTGCCAGATTTGCAACCGGCTCCCCTTTTAGAACCCACCACTGCCTAAATCTGAAACTACTGGGTTGGCTTGAGCTGTGAAATCAAATATAATTCCACCAATTTATTATTGCCCACGAGACCCTTTATCATCCAAGCAATACACCTATACAAATGAATCTAATCGCCCCATATAAAAATCTTACAAACCTACGCTCAGCAAATAAACTACTTGTATCTATATAAAAACCCAACAATAAAGCAGGAGATTCTCTTTTCTTTAACTCTGTGGGAAAAATCTGGAACCTACTTCCTGGTGAACTCACATCTCTTTCTTCAACTACACTATTCAAAAAGAAACTCAAAATATACCTTACAACCCACTGGCTATGTCCTTGTACCAACCCAGACTAAGATTCCTCATCCTGTTATCCTCTTATTCTTATCAGTTAGCTAACTTGAGACTGTTTAAAACCCATTTTTCTCAGTTTCTATTACAAGTTAGGATGATTGTACCCAACAAGGGCCTTATGAATGTGTCATTGCCTTATAGATGTGTCGCTGCCTTTTAAATAATGTGTCCCTGCCTTGTAAATAATTACCTGTTCTTCTCTGACATATACATCCTGGATTTTGGAATGTAAAAAAAAATTGTTTTGCTTTTGTTTGTTATCTATCATGACTACTATGTTACCATGTAAACAGCTGTTTTGTCTGACAAGTGAACTGTATCTGTAGTTGCAATATTCTGTCTTTGTTTTTTTATGTGGAGCTTTTCTTCTTGGGCCTCTACTGAAAATGGACATATATCCAGTTAGACTAGCCCGGTCAACAAATGTAAAATAAATAAATAAAATAAAACTCTGTAAACAATTTCTCCCTTAAACCTGTTCCCACTACCTACATCAAATCCCTGCTCTCTAGGCTAAATCCATGCTCTGTATCTGCTGACAACATCCCATAATACTTTCTGCAGATAGAAGCTCACCATGTTGCTCTACCATTATCTGTCATAATCAATCACTGCGTCTCTGAATCTAAAGCCCCATCAATATGGAAACAATTCTACACCCTACCTATTTATAAAAGAGGTAACTCCTAGGAAATCTCCAATTTCAGACCTGTTGCTATCCTCTACCCTCCCTCTAAAGTCTTGGAGAAAGGTATACACAAACGAGTTATGCAATATCTTATACAGGAAAAACTACTCACTCCTACACAGCATGGTTTTCGACCTAAACATAGTACCACCACAGCTCTACTATCCTTCCACAACACTATTTCTTTAGTTAGCCAGAGATGATCATAAACTTATCTCTTGTCTATTCCTTGATCTCTCAAAGGCTTTTGATACTGTTTCTTCCTCTCTGCTACTAAACAAACTCTCTGACCTCAACTTCTCCCCCAAGGATCCATTCTTGGACCACTACATATTAACATCTTCACTAACCTACTCTATTCTTCCTGCCCACAGTCCTCCATAGTCCAATACATTGATGACTCTATAGTCATCCCCACTGTCAACTCTCCCTCTGAACTCTTATCCACTATCCAGTCATCCTTTAACTCAGTCGAGACATGGCTCTCCAATAATCAGCTCATTCTCAACCCTAAAAAAAAAAAAACGGTTACTCTTTCTCCCCAATGCTTTTCATGTAACTTCCTATGCATTTATAACTTTATTTGTAACACAGTACTGTTGTTGTTTCATTTTGACTTTTAAGCATTATGTATTATTGCATGTGTTCTTAAATTGGGTCTATATCATAACATTGAAGTCTTATAACTTTGAATGTTATAATATCGACACCAGTAGAGCAAAACACCAGAATACAGAACAGTCAGAATAACAAATTTTTTCCCAGGGAAACAAATTCGCTGTTCCGAAAAACATACACACAACACAAGCACACCAAAAGAAATAATTCACACACACACACACACACACACACACACACACACACACACACACACACACACACACACACACACACACACACACACACACACAGACACACACACACACACACAAGTCACAAAACCCTACACAAAACCATACATACACCACTAGCTATCCACTTACCTTAACCCAACCCTAACCCTAAGGTCCATCAGTATTGCACACTCACCTTACCCGCTCCCTAACCCTAACTCACCTACCCCACCCTAACCCTCACGTTCACACAATCCCACACTTACCTGACCCATGCCCCAACTCACCTAACCCGCACCCAATCGCACACTCACCTTTGTTCGCACACTTACCTTAACCCGGTCTGTAACCTTCACTCCACAGTTAAGGAAATAGCGAAGCTGCAGAAATGGCCCACTGAATACTTTCCCTAGGAAAGTATTTGGTGTTCTGCAGCTTTCTTATTTCCAGTGTTCACTCTACTGGGTTCGATATTATAACATTCAAAGTTGTTAGACTTCGATGTTATAATATAGACGCGTAAACTATCTTGGAACTTTAAATTTGTTTGCATTACTTGGAGCTTTTCTCCCTGGCCTCTGCTGAAAAAGGGCTTTAGTTAGTCAGACATTCCTGGTCAACAAATTTAAAAATAAATAAATAAATATCACCTGATCTTTCAGCAAGAATCAGTATCAGCATGCATTGAATTCTTATTCCATACGTTTAAGAATGTTTTAAAAAGATGAATGATGTATGAACAGATTTTTACTAGAAATTCGAAACATTTTAAAAAGCCTTCTTGTAACACGAGAAATCTCTGAAAAAGACCAGCTAAAATTTTCCCCAACTGGTATTGATTGGTATAATTTGAGTTAGCTCTCAAAGAGACAGCCAGAAGATTGCATTGCATGATCTTTAAGAAAAGACATTTTAAAGTGGGGGAGAGATGCTGAAGATTAAAACAATACTCACTAATACCTGATCTCTTAGATATCTGAAAGGCCTTCAAAGGCACAGTCAGATGTGCTGAGTGTTTCAATCTAAACTTTGACTTAATTCAGTCCCCAAAAAGTACTAAAATTGATGTTGAAGACCTCATTGAGGAGGCCAAAATTATCTCCTTCAACAAACTTTTATAGTCTACACCATATGTAGGACAGACTGGAGGAAAAAGTCTTCTGGGTTACGAACAGAAAGCCTACAAAAGATATAAGTTTTCTGACTCTTCCTCCAAGGAAATCTGCAGTTTAGGTTCCTTTGCTTTAATAAAATTATAGGGGAAAAGGACATCTGGTCCTTCACCAGATGTAAAGAAGATTCCTGTTGGATTTTAAACATAACATAAGACATGATTATGGTTCTCTAACAGATGTAGGACACCCAAAAGAAGAAACAGGAAAAGTCATCTGTGGCCGGATTAAACTTTAACGTGGCCCAGGTCAGTATATTCATGTGGCCCAGGTCAGTATATTCATGTGGCCCAGGTCAGTATATTCATGTGATCCTTGCATGGATCACTGAGGTCATGTCACCACACTGGACACTTGCATCACATGAGTGTGTAAAATAAATTTACTTCATTTATGTAAGGACAAAGGATATGAATTCAGATCAAATTTGGCATTTAAACAAAACTCTCACAACAGTGCTTCTAAATACGACTGGGTAATCAGAACTCCAAGTTTCACCCTTCAATGTGCTCCTCCCCTCAAATACTAATACAGAAACCCTTACTGATAAACTTCAAATCAACAACTCCAAATCTATCTATCTAATTTGTTCCTATCTCCCCCCTGGAAACAATATCAATACTCTTGAAAATATACTTAGTTGCCTCTCTACCCACCTACTTCAGGAAACCACTGTGCTAGGTGACTTTAATATAGACTGGGCAACCTGTAGCTCCCCTAATCCTATCAATCACATAATCTTTACAGATTCTCGCAAATAATAACCACACCTACTAGAATCCATAAACCAGGCAGCAAGGAAACCTCGCTAGACTGGATCCTTCCTTTTCAATATTTATTAATGATCTACATGCCAAAATTCCTCAAGCCACCTGCATACAATATGCAGATGACTGTACTTTAATATGTTCGGCCAAGTCCATAACCTTGCTCCAGACCCTCACCCAGACAGCATTTGACACTGTTGAAAATTGGTTCATGCAACACTGCCTCCTTCTGAACCCCAAAAAAACAAAATTATTGCTGTTTGCTCCTACTCAAAAGTCATCACAACTTCACTTCACAGTAACCTCTAACAATGGAACTAACATATCCCCTGACACTACAACTCGTCTCCTGGGAATAACAATTGACAACAACCTTAGCTATGATGACCATATTAATACTACTATAAAGTCTGTCAACAAAAAACTAGGCACCCTTTATAGAATCAAATCCTTCCTTACCCCTATAGCCAAAACCACTATTGCCCAGACCCACCTGATCTCTACCCTGTTCTATGCTTCTACAATATATACCAATCTATCTAAAAACAACCTTACCAAACTTTCAACCAGTTATAATAACATAGCCAGATTTGCCACTGGCACCCCTTTTAGAACTCACCACTGTCACAACCTCAAACAACTGGGATGGTTAGAACTGCAGAACCAACTACTGTGTCACCAACTTGTTATCACACAAAAGATCCTTTATCACCCTAACAATACCCCAATCCTCACTAATCTGATTACCCCCTACAAAAATCTTGCAACACTACGCTTAGCTAATAAGCTTCTAGTTTCCGCTATTAAATCCAACAACAAAGCTGGGGACTCACTTTTCACCAACACAATGGGAAAAACCTGGAACCAGCTTCCTAGTGAACTTTCTACCCTTGCTTACACACTACATTTTAAGAAACATCTTAAAGAATATCTTAAAACTCACTGGCTTTATCCCTGCTCTAACCCTGACTGATATCTCATTTCCCCTTCTTGCTCTCCCAATACTTCTCTACTCCACTGTTCTATGTTGCCTACCTGTAATATACTTTCCTTCTTAGTACTAAAAGAAAAATTGGGATTCTCCATAAATTTTTTATCTCTCAAATGTTGTTTGTTTGTTCTCTGTATTTGATCTTGGCTTAAACCTACTAAAGAACTCTGTACAAGTTTATCTTACCTACAATTTTAACAATGTACTGCAACTCATTTTACTATCGGTATATATTGTATGCTTTTTCACTGCCGATGCTTGGAGCGTTTCTCCCCAGGCCTCTACTGAAAATGGATATCCAGTTAGACTAGCCCAGTCAACAAACGTAAAACAAATAAATAAATAAATAAATTATTGTTTGCTGCTGTTGCAGAGCAAATGTGCTTCTGTAAAGCTCTTGTAGCCATTATTTGAATCAGTGCAGGACTCCATACTACAGCGTAAATACTATGGATGACAACACTTAGGGGGGCTCAAGCAACTACACAACTAGGATGAATGGAATAGGCAACATTTCTCAGCAACTCACTCCAGTCAAACTGTTGACTTTTATTATATGTTCTCTTGAAAGCAAGAAATAGCAGGCATTTTTCTCCTGAGAGAATGACATACGTTATCTGTACAGTTAATTTTCTGTTACACAGAACCCAACTATACTGTGAAAGAAACATAAAATATGCACTTACCATAACAATGGATCCATTTCATCAGTAGTCCATTCAGGTTTCCTGGAAATACAGTCAGCTTATGGATCTATACACTAACTTTAGCTAGTGAAACAAACCTTAAGCTCCTACAAGTTCCCACAATTCATCAGTCTCTAATTCTTCCTCATATCTCATTTGCTGGTTTCTGAAATAGTATGTGATCCCAAATGCACAGCTAAGTGACCATCAAATCATATGGATGGAGTGAAATAGGTTCCTCATTTATGCCTGCTGTTTCCAAGACCTCATCCTTTCATTCACCACCAAAAGCTGATTAACATAAGTGAATAAATTGCCATTTCTGAAGGGGTGGCCAAAGAGGAAGAGAAACTGAGTAAACTTCTCTTCTTGTGCTGGGTTGGGATAGACTTGTATAGCTGTTTCTCTGTAATCCATGCTGACTGGGGAAGAGTGCATTGGTAATCAATAAGGCAGCTCACTAAATACCTGAGATCAACCAGAAAGAAGGATTCATTTTCCCTTCAGAACAATGTGGAAAAAGAACTGTTTAATCATGAAGAAGGACATATAGCACATTAAGTGAGGAAAAAAATATTGGGTATTGTGGGCCAATACCATGTGCATCAACAGTAGTTTCAACACCTAAATCAAAGGAGTCTGAAGAAGTTAGAAGAGGGGTAGACAGGGGAATGATAACTAGCAATTTCCAGAGAAAAACACCTGAATCAGCTCTTTATGACATAATCTTTGGTATGAGCAGCACTAACCCACTATTGACAACATAGTCCCAAGTGTTCACCAAGTTGTATTTAAGGTCATAATGCCATCAAGTAGGACTTCACAATGATAGGAGGAACATCACCATGTTTATCACTCATTTAGAATTTAGAAGAAACAGTAATTTCATTGTTGTAAAGCTTTCTTTACAAATATTTATAAATACCTTAAACAAGTTCAAGAGGAGATGCCTAATGTAGGGAACTTTACTGATAGCCTGATTATGTTTGGCAGGATAAAAAAAGAAACTGATACCACTCTGAGAACAATCTCAATGGATAACAGAAAATGGTCGAACATTAAGCGAAGAAACTTTGATTTTTTTTTTTCACAAGACAATCTCTCCAAGTCCAAACAATAGTAAATAAATTAAAAATGCAATACCACCCAAATACTACAACATTCAGAGGTCTTTTAGGTACTTTAAGTTATAACATTGTGCAAGGGTCAGTTTTGTATCATAATTCAGCCACTAATATACCTCACAGAAAAGGCACACCATGTTTGGACGGAAACAAATAACAATGTAGTGCAATATCTAAAACACAGATTCAAACTAACCCATTCACTCCAACACAAACCAATTGTTGATACCAGTCATGTGAGATTAGGAGCTGTAAAAGAAACATGCTGGACCCACAGCCCTCAGGATATGCAATACATTCAATTTCATTGAAAAAGTTGTTGAAAAGGTTAAGCACTTTCATCCCTCTAAATGTCACAACTTCATCAGAACAATATAAACCAACAACTCTTATTTAAAACTTTGAATTATAATCACATGATCACCTCATCCTATCAAGTCATCAAAATCATGGGCCTATCTAAATCGACAGAAGGAAGAATAATTGCATTATATTAATTTATTGTATATAATCAATGATGAAATTCCACATGACTAGTACAGTAAATTGACAGTTTTGCAAGGACAGTACACTTTCAAACAAGTGTGAATGCATACGTGAAAAAATGAGGTTCTTCAACACATGAGAAACCACATTTATCCCAAGGTAAATCACCTCAGAGCTGATTATATTAATCAGTAGGGGGCAGGGAGCACAACCTTCACAGGTAGAAAGGCTTTAAACCAACATAAATAATCATACTTTGATCAGCTCCCTACCTTTGTAAATAAAACAAAAATAAAATGCTAAATATACAACTAGAAAAGGTGAAACCAAAAAAAAAACAACCAAAAAAACACTGGTCATTGATAAAAATATTTAATAATGTTAGCGCCTCAGCAAAAGCCTTCTAGAGATAAAAAACTTCATATAAACCAACACATTATATTAAAGCCCCCAATTAATTAATTAACCACACATTAAATCAACAGCCAATAAAAGGCAGAAGAAAAATACACTTCATTTAAAGTAACGCTTTCCAATTACACTCTAAATTCAGTCCTAAAGGAGGCACAGTACCAAATTTTAATATGTGAATGGTTTCCTTGTAATGCAGCTTCTTTTTTAGATCAAAACTATCACAGCTTACAAATGTTTCCAAAACAGTACTTTTTAAACAGCTGAAATCCACACACCCCCCCCCCATGACAAGACATACAATGAGCTGCTACAGGACTTTCAACTTTCTTACACTTTATATCTCTAATGTGTTCCTGCAGTCTAATCCTAAACGCATGCTTGGTTTCTCCAATATAAAAAAGACTGCAGGAAAATCTAAGTGCATAAATAACCCCTTAATTAAAACACGTGAAAGATTGTCTAGGCACATATTCAACACCATTTGTCTGACTAAAGAATGGAACTATATATTTGCAAACAGAACAATTGCCACAAACAGACATACCCATGCATACAGATTGCACATAAATGTCTTCCTCAGAGACTATGAAAGAGCTATGGACTAGCATGTCTTTTATACTCCAACCCCTTCTAAGTGATAACACAGGATGTAGGGGTAAAATATTATTCAGAATTTTATCTTTCAACAAGTAATTCCGATAATATTTAACAATCTCATAGATTTCATTAGATAAACCATTATAGGTAATAACAAAATATATCTTAATATCTATTTCATGGGCATTATTCACAATTTGCTTCCCTATTCTATCATTGTTCTCACATTTTTCTTCATTACTTAAACATTGTTTTACCCCAAACAAACGATCCAAAGCTCATTATAAAATATATGAATCATAGCCCCTATGCAAAAAGAAGGAACAAGTGTGAATCAATTCCTTGATCAATACATCTTCTTTGTTACAAAGCCTAGCTATTCTTAAAAATTCACCATAGGGTAAAGAGTTTAACAAATGAGAAGGATGGCAGCTTTTACCATCCAATACATGATTGATATCTGAAATTTTTCTATGTCCTCTAGTTAAAATGCCATCTCCAATTACCCCTTCCAGCTCCATATCCAAAAACACCACATTTGAACCTGTCATAAATGCATCAAAACTAATACCAAATCCATTTTTCTGTAAATCATCTACAAAATCTTTCACCAACATATGTCCATCTGCACACGAAAAAATTAAATCGTCAATAAATCTAAAATATTTGACTACAAATTTCATAAAAAAATATAATCTGTGTAAATGTCTAACTTCAAACAACCCCATAAAGAGATTGGCATACATAGGAGCAAACCATGCTCCCATCGCTGTCCCTTTAAGCTGATGAAATAGATCTCCATTAAACTCAAAAAAATGTATTTGTCAAGCTAAAGTGTAATAATTCAATAATGTAATTAACTAATGTGCTATCTCCCAGAAAATGATGTACTGCCTGTATACCTAATGTATGACTAATATTTGTATATAGGCTCTTAACATCCATGGCAAGCCAATAATTCTTTGTATTCCATTCAAATGACTGAATTTTTTCTAAAAAATCAAAAGAATCATGAATATAATATTCTAATTTCATGACAGGTTTCAACAAGTATTTGTGAAGTACTAAAACCTCATTATGTAGAAAATAATTAGTTGCAGCCACTATAGGGTGACCTGGAGGGGTATTTAAGTTCTTATGTATTTTTGGGAGGCAATAAAATTTAGCCATAGAGCAACCCTGTGTAATAAATTTCTTTTCAATATCTTCCTTAGGAAAAAAAAAAAAATATATATATATATATATATATATATATATATACACACGTATATATCTGTGCACACACACACACACACACACACACACACACACACACACACACACACACACACACACACACACTTATAAATAAATATAGATATATGTGGACAGATGGATATTTTGTATCCAATGAGGTACTCAATAATATTTTACAAAGGTACTTTTCTGTGTTGTTTGTAGAGCTTTATTTGCTCTCAGAGGCTATAATAAATTATGTAAGGATGATTCTCATTCTAGGCAGATTTCTTAAATATCACTTACTGACATCAGCTATTGGATGCCCTCTAACAATATGTCACACCACACTTCTTCAATAACCATCTGAAAAATA
Organism: Protopterus annectens; assembly: GCF_019279795.1. Classification (NCBI taxonomy): domain Eukaryota; kingdom Metazoa; phylum Chordata; order Ceratodontiformes; family Protopteridae; genus Protopterus; species Protopterus annectens. The sequence goes on along the minus strand of NC_056746.1, from coordinate 1,389,052,980 downwards.
TGAGTTCCATACCAAACCCCACCACAGTGCGTCAGCGTAGGTGTCAAACATTTTGTTATCTTCTTTTTCAGCCAGGTAAACGAGGAAGGAGGCAAGAATAAGGCAGAGGAAGCCAATGTACCAGGCAGTGATCAGCTCCTAAAACAGGAAGAGGAAAAGAAAGAGGTAAGACTCACAGTCAGCAACTTTAGTCTGCATGACAACTGCTTAATTACGATAGCTAGCACAATCATAGGAATAATCAGACGCTGTGGAAGTGACAAAACCATGCTGTCACTGCTGGGTTACAAGTCATTCATATTGTTCTGCAAAAAAAATATACAAGAAGAAAGTAACAAGTCGGAGTGGTCTCCTTGAAAAACTGGTCCATCATGCATCTGACATCTAATCCTTTACAAGCCCTATATGAGAGAGCGAGAGAGAGAGAGAGATGGACAGAAAGAGAGACCAGATACTCACCTCTATGGGGGAGAGGGGCATATATCCATATCCTGGAAGTACTGTAATATGAGAGAGACCCATAACAGGTACACTCACTTGGCTGAGGAATATACAACCTATAGCAAGCACTGTTACCAGGCAAAGAAGAGCACAGACCACAGAATGACTGTACCCTACAACTACCAGAGCAACCTATGTAGATCCTTGGGCCCTCACTCAATGTTATGGCTAAAGAGAGCTGTATATGATAAAGAAATTCTATGGCACATAATGAAAATGTTACATTTAAACATAATGTGAAGCACAATGTGCCTTCAGAATTAAAAATTTAATTTGAACAAGCAGTCTAAGCTATACAGCTATATTTAAATGAACTGCTCCCAAAAATGCACTGCAGACATGGCTGCTGCTTTTGATCAAAGACAACAGATTGCAATGGTTTGGGCACATATGCAGAAAAGCAGAAGACACTCTGATGAAGAAGATTTGGAATAGACAGGAAATACGTAAGAGGAAATGAGGATATCCAGCAAAGAGGTGGATGGAACGTGTGAAAGAAGACCTGTGACAGTCAGGCATGAGTGTTGAAGAAGGTAGGAGTGTGGCATTTAATCAAGAGATGTGGTGACAGTTAACACAATACCCCGACCCCATGTAGAAAAATGGTAAAAAGGTGGCTGATGATGGTGATGATGAATTAATAGCAAGAACTGGCTGATAAGTGATGTCTAGTCCTCTAATACAGATGATCCAGAATTCTTTGAGATCTTGTATTGTAGAGGTACAGCAAATATGACAATTTGAATGAAGAATCTCAATCTGTAGTAAATTAAAAGCTAGATATGCTATTTAATAAACAAGAAAGTCACAAGTAGGGACAAATAAGTCAGGAAAGAATGGATGAGCTGAAAGGGGTAGGTCAATATCTGGTGTTATTTTCATGAACAAGCAAGTAAGGATTACCTTCTCAAGAGACTGCATTAGCCAGGGGAGTCAATTAGATCTTATCTTGATCCCAAAGTCTGTAATAAAAGGATGAAATAAGCAGAGATCAAAGAAAGGGTAATTTGTGACAAGGTGATAGTGATAGGGGTAATAAAAGGATAATTTGTGACAAGGTGATAGTGATAGGGGTAATAAAAGGATAATTTGTGACAATGTGATAGTGATAGGGGTAATAAAAGGATAATTTGTGACAAGGTGATAGTGATAGGGGTAATAAAAGGATAATTTGTGACAAGGTGATAGTGATAAGGGTAATAAAAGGATAATTTGTGACAAGGTGATAGTGATAAGGGTAATAAAAGGATAATTTGTGACAATGTGATAGTGATAGGGGTAATAAAAGGGTAATTTGTGACAATGTGATAGTGATAGGGGTAATAAAAGGATCATTTGTGACAAGGTGATAGTGATAGGGGTAATAAAAGGATAATTTGTGACAATGTGATAGTGATAGGGGTAATAAAAGGATAATTTGTGACAAGGTGATAGTGATAGGGGTAATAAAAGGATAATTTGTGACAAGGTGATAGTGATAAGGGTAATAAAAGGATAATTTGTGACAATGTGATAGCGATAGGGGTAATAAAAGGATAATTTGTGACAAGGTGATAGTGATAGGGGTAATAAAAGGATAATTTGTGACAATGTGATAGTGATAGGGGTAATAAAAGGATAATTTGTGACAATGTGATAGTGATAGGGGTAATAAAAGGATAATTTGTGACAATGTGATAGTGATAGAGGTAATAAAAGGATAATTTGTGACAATGTGATAGTGATAGGGGTAATAAAAGGATAATTTGTGACAAGGTGATAGTGATAGGGGTAATAAAAGGATAATTTGTGACAAGGTGATAGTGATAGGGGTAATAAAAGGATAATTTGTGACAATGTGATAGTGATAGGGGTAATAAAAGGGGTTAAACGGTGAAAGCAGTCTCACTACATTGTGGAGAAATGAAGATGAGCAGCAGGAATTAAAACATCTAATAGAGGATGCTATCAACAAGAAACTAATCTCCAGAAAGAATTTAGGATTCATCTGGAGGGAAAGATGCAAGGCTGTAATTAGATGTAGACTGATGGAGTGGAAGTCAGAAAGAGAAAGGAAAGTATGACTGTTCTAGGCTTCTAGGCAAAAAGGACAGAAAACTAGAGCAGGTGCAGTAGAAGAACAGCAATATTACGAAAAATCAAGAGAAATTAAAATAACTGGATGGGGGTTGTAAGCTGAAATGAATTTTCTGGTTATGTTTCAGATGGATGGAGAACAAATAAGGAATGGGGACTACTGGTGATTAAAAAAAAGAAGGAGACTCCAAACATGCGTCATGGGCTTTTAAAAAAAAGAGCTAAAGGAAGGGGGCCCCAAGCATGTGGCATGGGCTTTTAACCAAAAGAACTAAAGGAAGGGGACCCCAAGTAAGTGGCACAGGCTTTTAACCAAATTAATTAAAGAAGGGGATCCCAAGCATGTGGCATGGGCTTTTAACCAAATGAACTAAAGGAAGGGGGCCCCAAGCATGTGGCATGGGCTTTCAACCAAAGGAACTAAATAAAGAAAGGAGGTAGAGCAGGTAAGGAATTTAAAGAAGAAGATGCATTCTAGAGATAAAAATATAACAGAGGCCTTTATTATATTGTATTATTATTGTATTATATCCAGCTATATAAAGGTGAGGGAAATTGAGAAGGATCCAGATGGATATATCAAGCACTAAAGAAAATAATTTATAAGGAAAGGACAGGGAATAAATTGTTCAGGATCATTCAAGCAAAAGAAGTAAAAAAAGTCATTGCATCACTAAAATGTAATGAAACAGCAGGGGTAGGTGGTTTTCCAGAAGAACTTTATAAGTGGAAAGGGAAGGTGGTTCAACATACCCTAACTAGTATATTCAACAAACTGTTGATAGAAGAAAGGGGATATGAACAAGCTAACTAGGTTACAATAGTCTTAATTTCAAAGACAGAAAACAATATCCGTGGCATTACTGTTAAATATCACTTATAAATTTAGATTTGAAAATCATAGCAAAAACCATAGCCAAAACTTTAGAAAAGTTACTGCCAGCTTTGATTAAGCAAGGACAGAACAGTCTTGTGCCAGGTAGGATAATAACAATGACACAGTGGAACTTAGTAGTATTTATAGAAGACTAGAAAGACCAAAGCCCAGAAGTACGGAGTAGGAAGACCAAACCCAAGAAGTAGGGAGTAGAAAGACCAAAGCACAGAAGTAGGGAGTAGGAAGACCAAAGCCCAGAAGTAGGGAGTAAGAAGACTAAATCCAAGAAGTAGGAAGTAGAAAGACCAAAGCCCAGAAGTAAGGAGTAGAAAGACCAAACCCACAAAGTAGGGAGTAGAAAGACCAAAGTCCCGAAGTAAGGAGTAGAAAGACCAAACCCAAGAAGTAGGGAGTAGAAAGACCAAAGCCCAGAAGTAAGGAGTAGAAAGACCAAACCCAAGAAGTAGGAAATAGGAAGACCAAACCCAAGAAGTAGGGAGTAGGAAGTACAAACCCAAGAAGTAGGGAGTAGAAAGACCAAAGCCCAGAAGTAGGAAGTAGGAAGACCAAAACCCAGAAGTAGGGAGTAGAAAGACCAAACCCCAGAAGCAGGGAGTAGGAAGACCAAACCCAAGAAGTAGGGAGTAGAAAGACCAAAGCCCAGAAGTATTAAGTAGGTAGACCAAAGCCCAGAAGAAGGGAGTAGAAAGACCAAACCCAAGAAGTAGGGAGTAGGAAGACCAAACCCAAGAAGAAGGGAGTAGGAAGACCAAACCCAAGAAGTAGGGAGTAGAAAGAACAAAGCCCAGAAGTAGGGAGTAGGAAGACCAAAGCCCAGAAGTAAGGAGTAGAAAGACCAAACCCCAGAAGTAGGGAGTAGAAAGACCAAAGCCCAGAAGTAGGGAGTAGAAAGACCAAAGCCCTGAAGTAGGGAGTAGGAAGACCAAACCCAAGACGTAGGGATTAGAAACATCAAAGCCCAGAACTAGGGAGTAAGAAGACCAAAGCCCAGAAGAAGGGAGTAGGAAGACCAAACCCAAGAAGTAGGGAGTAGAAAGACCAAAGCTCAGAAGTAGGGAGTAGGAAGACCAAAGCCCTGAAGTAGGGAGTAGAAAGACCAAAGACCAAACCCAAGAAGTAGGGAGTAGAAAGACAAAAGCACAGAAGTAGGGAGTAAAAAGACCAAACCCAAGAAGTAAGGAGTAGAGAGACCAAAGCCCAGAAGTAGGGAGTAGGAAAACCATAGCCCAGAAGTAAGGAGTAGAAAGACCAAAGCCCAGAAGTAGGGAGTAGAAAGACCAAACCCATGAAGTAGGGAGTAGAAAGACCAAAGCCCAGAAGTAGGGAGTAGAAACACCAAACCCGAGAAGTAGGGAGTAGAAAGACCAAACCCCATAAGTAAGAAGTAGACAGATCAAAGCCTAGAAGTAGGGAGTAGGAAGATCAAACCCCAGAAGTAGTGAGTAGAAAGACCAAACCCCAGAAGTAGGGAGTAGAAAGATCAAACCCTGTAAGTAAGGAGTAGAAAGTCCAAACACCAAAAGTAGGGAGTAGAAAGACCAAACACCTGAAGTATGGAGTAGAAAGACCAAGCCCCAGAAGTAGGGAGTAGAAAGACCAGACCCCAAAAGAAGGCAGTAGAAAGACCAAATCCCAGAAATAGTGAGTAGAAAGACCAACCCCCAGAAGTAGGCAATAGAAAGACTGAATCCCAGAAGTAGGGCATAGAAAGACCAAACCCCAGAACAAACCCCAGACGTAAGGAGTAGAAAGACCAACACCAGAAGTAGGGAATAGAAAGACCAAACCCCAGTAGTAAGGAGTAGAAAGACCAAACCCCAAAAGTAGGGAGTAGAAAGACCAAACACCTGAAGTAGGCACTATTGCATATTAAAAATGTTCCTGACACTATTAAATGAGTTTTTTTATCTGAGGTGCTAAAAGTCAGAAACTCAGGTGAAAATATTAATAATCTAGTGAGAAGATCGTACACCATTTTGTGTTTAGAGTTTTTGTCAGGGGAGGATTCAACTGAGATGCATATCTAAATGCACAAGACAGGTATGTTCACGGTCACCAATGCTGTTTTCATTAATACAGGATAATCAGGCACACAGAGACAGAGACTGCCTTGAAGAGAAGCAGAGAGGTAAGGGAGTGAGAAATTCTTTTTATATATTTGTGCTCAATGTCTAATGATGAGTAAAATATCTGATGAGGTATTGCAGAGAGTGCTACACATTTTTCAGGAATTTTGGTTAAAATTAGGGTTACAGTGCAAGACAGGAAATCTGTCCTGGTAAGATTTAGTAATTCTAATACAGGAAAGTCACCAGTTGGAATCCTGGGGGGGGGGGTCTAATACAGGAAAGTCACCAGTTGGAATCCTGGAGAGGGACCCCCCCCTTCTTATTTTGGATTAAACATTGTCAGTTCTTAGGAAAAACATGCTTCATGAACCTGGAAATGATGGAACAGAAAATGAATAAAGAACTAATTAAGAAAGTGGAATGTTTGATATATTTTTTTCAAGGAAGATAAAAATCTATAAAAGTAATGACCATTGCACACATTTTATATGTGGTAAGTAAATTTCCAGTAGTGGCACAGCACCCCACAATACTTAATATACAATAATTAATTGACACTACTTTAATAAAGACTAAAGGCAGGAGATTCTCCATGATTAAAGTCAAACTGCCCTCCACATATATGTGTCAGGGCCTACCAAATATACATGGTTATGCTCACACCTCCCAACTAGACTAACAAATACAGATGTGGAAACTGGGAACCCACATAGAAAAGTGGGAAGACTAAGAAGTTTTAAAAATATGGGAATGATACTGGAGTAAAGGCCCAGTGACTGACATATGGAACCACAAGAATTGTCAGAAGTATCCATGCAAAAGGGAGACTGAATTGAGGAAAACAAGGGATATGAGGATGGGATCACCAGTTCATTAAGATCAAGGAGGAGGAGGCGAAATAGATATAAACCCTTCAGAGACCACTGGGTAGAGTACAGAGTGAATTATTCAGACTGATAAGTGTATGAATAGTTGAAGGACATAGGTAAGGAACTTTTAAAGGAAGAACCCAGGATGAATGGGTTTATATAATGGGAGAAATCGACCAATGTCAATAAAGGGAGAATAAGTACTATCTCTGCAGATTTGAAGGAAGCATAAGCAAAAGCAATACAAGATGTGATCCGTAGTCAATGGAGGGATAGAGAGAGAGGATGAAGATCACTGACCAAGACTGGGACAAAGTAAAGTATGGTATAAAAAGTTTAAAGAGACAGTCAAGATTTAAATGCCAGAAAATCAGATTTTATTGAATTGATCATTTACGAGCTGATACCCTACTCCCCAAAGGCTATATAATGATGGTTAGAAAAGGATCGGTATATGTTGGAGATGCACTACTGACAAAGCAGGGAATGAGCACATGGACCAGGAATGCAAACCAGTTCATGAGACATGGTAATACTGCGTCACAGTATCAGAAAAGGAACTAAGTGTGCGGTTCCCAGGCAATGAGAATTCTGGGTATTTGATATCCATCTTGAAGTTAGTAGTAGGAAGAAAGAAAGAGTCTATGAAGTAAAGTGGGTTTTTAGCCAGCATCAATAAATTATGATTGGCTAGGGACTGAAAAACCTTCCAGAATGCGAAGGAAAGCATAATAAGAGGCCTTTTCTCCAGTCAAATAGGTAGAATATATTCATAGGTAAGTAGAAGGGCAGCTGCCCTTGTGGACAATTTCAATCCTAGTCAGTTTCCTTTAGTGAGAATCAATCTCTGTACTTCTTGTCTGTGAGGTAAATACCTTAACCATTATACCAATTCCCAACCCATTTCTTTTAAGAACATGAATTTACATAAGAAGGTCACTAAGGAATGGAAGAACGTTTTCGTGTGGCTAACAATAATGCTACTAATAATAAGAGAGTACTAGAATGTCTAGAAATGCTTAGCAGAAAATGTACTGGTTTGAAAAGAAAGCAAATACAAAAGGAAAGCGATATTATAATGATAAAAAAGGTAAATAAATTAATATGTGCTGAGGAAAGATTACATATGCAAAATATCTCTCCTGTATCTTTTGCTGCCCTTTGGATTCAGACGTGTTTTTTAGTGTCCTCATAAAAGTTGCTCCCTCCAAATTTGTTCCACTACAAATAAAAAGATAAGCAAGTGCATACAGTAGCTTCCTAACAAGAAACATTTTTCCAAAGTACAGATATCCGAGTCTTAACAGAAGGAAAATAGAACACATATTTTGTTAATTTTGAACAATTTTTAGTAAACATGCCGCCCAGGATACATTTGTTCTGCTTCACATCTGATAAATGCCACAAAGCAGTGAAATACTTTTATATGTGGACCACTGGTATACTTTTTCGGACGTGGTACATTTTCATGAAACCTATTTAACTGATGGTGCATTCCAGTAAATTTCACAAATTTGAAATGACAGTGGCCCTCTGTGATACTTTTTTGCTTTAAATTTATTCACATGCATTTACTAAAATCAAACTAATTATATTTTATGTTTTCATTTGCTAATTTACAACCACCTAATTTATAAACAATCAAAAGGCATTTAGGATTAAAGAAAGCAGTTAATTTGTGATGAATAATGACACATTCAATCAGGCAGGAAATGCATATGGTAACATCGGGTAAAAAAAGTAAAATCAAATAAAATATTTTATATTAGTTTTTTAAGTTTTCAAATAAGCTCTCTTTGAACATTCTGTATCCTCTGCTCTAACTAAAATATTTTAATGCATTCAAGAACCTGATGATGCAATAACTAGCACTGAGGACAGGCTTAAAGCTCATAGTTTGTTATCACCAATCTGCTCAAATATTACTTCCACTTTAAAAGATATGTGCCCATATGTTAAGGACAATTATATTGGACAACTTTGTTTTACACACAGACACATGCACACGCGTGTGTGTACACACACATACACACACACACTCGCACACATATAAATATAAACAGATATATACATGCACATAAATATTAAACACATATATAAAATATCATTACACTATTTCATTGTAAGATGCGCACTTGTGCGCACACAGACACACACACACACACACACACACACACATGCACACACACACACACACACAAACATACATGCAAGACAACATGAGAACAGTGACAGCATTTCATTAGTTATGTCTATTTAATCTCATTTTCTATTTAAGAATCCAAACATTGTCAGAAATATTTCAGTTACCAGAGAAGAAAACATTGGAATTATGACTCTGCTTGTTGAGTAACCTTCTGAATTTAAATTAAACTCAGAATAATATAGTTCAATATTACTTTCTCTGCAATAAATACATGAAGTAATCCTAAATAACAGCTAAAAGTTCCACATAGAACCTGAATTGTAAATTTTATGAAGTGAAATACAAGCCCATTAATCCAGCAAAATGTCTTTCCTGTATAAATGAATAAAAACAATGAGAGATTTCTTTAATACACTTATTAAATTGTACAGCTGCATTGAGAATTTTTTTATGAAACACAAATGACATGCAACTCAGACTTAATATTCAATATATATATATATATATATATATATATATATATATATATATATATATATATATATCTGCTAAACCACTACTGTAAATTTTATTTATTTATTTACCCTCTGCTGACTGGATTAGTCCCACTAGGCTAGTAGCCTTTTTTCAGGGGAGACCTGAAGTGGTAGTTATACTACTAAAGGAAATTTGGCCCCAGACAATGAGGAAATTCCTTACTCTTTTCAATAGGTGCCATCAAATCTTTTACATCCACTTGAGCTACCACAAACTCAAGCAGATGGGACCACAGTTTTACATCGCTTCTGAATGAGGATTCACTCAGGAGTATGGTACCCCCTTATGACAGTGTCAGAAATCCAGTCACCTGAAGGGGATTTAGAACCCACAGCCCTCTGGTCTTCCAGCACCAAAGGCAAATGTGCTACCTGTTGCACAACTTCATATCATTTTTTTACTTATAACTTCCTTCCATTATTTATTTATAGAGATATCCTGCAATTTATTGGCTGATATTTTTAATGGAGACAAAGAAGTGGATGATGTAATTTAATATTGTATTTTGGCACAGTTTTTGATAACACCAACAACACATTTGTTTGATTTACATTGAGCCTAAGTCTACTACGTTGTCTTTTTCAGCCTGCATATTATTAGCAATGTGTTTCTCTTTGGACTGACATGTCAGTAAGTTATCAGACTTTCCAGACTGTGACTAGAAGAAAGTCTTCCCTGAAGGTCTCTCATTTATACATACACTGTGATATAATTCCTTTATACTGTTTTGGATTTTTTTTTCTTTCTGGTTTGATTATTTTTGTAGTTTAATGGTGTTACACATTTTTGTTAATTACAATTACATTTAACTAAACAGTCCATGAATGGCTATAATTAAGTGTAAAAGCCTTCTACTCTGGCTTGATTTTCTTTTGGAACAATATTAAATGCAGCTTAATTGCATTCAGAGCTGATTTTCTCCATAAAGTGAATTTAAAAAGAAACAAATGACTAGCAGGATGAGAAGCACTGTACTTAAAATTAATCATTTAGAGGTCAATTTAATCACAAGAAGGTTTATATTCATTAATAATCAAATACGTCAAACAAAGATTATTGCAACATAAAGCCTTTAGGAAGCTGACTGTTTTAGGATTCGATCTTCAGTCCTGCTGAGCAGTATTATGCCTAAGTGTATTATTTTCCTTGCAGTTACAAGTAAAAGAATATATTTCACTTATTTTCTAATGCCAGTTTGTAACTTGTCCAATTATGTAAGATCAACAAAGTACAACAAAAGTGTTAAAAAGTGCCAAGAAAACTGTCTGCAATGAGATCTGGGTACATATTTATTCATAAGTTTGTTTAATAATACTAGAATATAGCTCTGTGGTCCTTTTTCAGTAGACTGAATTTAATATTAATGCTAACTAGGAGAAATGCTGGGACACCAGGGAAATTCCTCTGTTTGTCTCTCTTGCTTCTCTCACAGAAGAATTAACCAAACATTACTGTTTTGTGAAGGCCTCAAAGGATATTGCACATACAATAAATAAATAGTTTATGACAAATGTAATGCAATATAAAACAGTAGTCCAATATGCAATGCCTTAGATTTGAGAACATAGGGTTGGAAGTTGAGTTAAGCTACAGAATTTAAATGGTTCCATTATATCCTTACCGAACGTGCTACACCCTGGTATGCATTAGGTAGGTATTATTTTATCCTTAAGAGCACAGATGCTGCTACCTATGTAGAAGCCATGAAAGTACATTATAAGTATGGAACAAAAAAAAATGATTTTTGTAGGAAGTCTGGGCATACGAAAGACATAAGTATAAATAAAATTAGATATACTATGTACCCACAACACTACAAGTATAAACATAGCAATGGTTACTGGGTAAAAACAGAGAAGGGAAAGGGCCAGACAGTAACATACAATAACACTGGGATTACAGTTAATAACAAAGGAAGTACAAAATGTCTTTTAGTCAGATGGAGAAGTGACACACCACAAGACAATTTAGAAAAAGATAGAGAAGTAAATATAGCATTCAGTGTATTGTGGCAAAGATAAACAGAAAAATATTTTATGAATCCTCAAAGAACTAATATAAGCAAGAATGTTTGTCAAAAATAAGTTATATGCATGCAGAATGAGCCTGGGAGTTTAACACAAGAACCAGAAGCAAATGAGTACAGAGAAGATGAAGCTTGTAAATAAAACTATACAGGAGGAAACTGTACTTGATGAATAATTAAGAAAGCAGGCAAAACAAAATGGAAAGACGTAGCAAACAAAAGTGTTTAGGATAAAACCGAAAAAAAAAAATGAATGTACAGTATTCATGGTTATCTTAAAGAACAATCTCTTTAGAGTTTTGGATGTATGAAACTGGTTTGGTTAGATTACTGGTGACAGATGTTAAATTTGATAATATGTTTACCAGAAGCAATGAAACATCTTCGGCCAACATTTCAAGACATATAGTGAGGACATCAGAATACAGATTTATTTAAAACTTTAAGGAAGGATGTATCTAGGATGGCATTAGAAAGCATGTTAAAAGATGGGGTAAAGGGAAAATTGATTGTTCTTAATGGATACACTCAATAACTATTTATATCTTCAGTAGGAATAGCAAGAATATTTAATGAAATGAAAGTTAGTTGTAAGAGAATGCTGGGATTTGGATGAAAAGACATTAAAAAGTCTGTAAAACTGAATGGAATGGTGATCATACTATGGGATATAGTATTCATTTAAAATAAATCAAGAAATCAGTAAATGTTAATGGACTTAGAGCTGGTTCATGAAAAGTAAAAGACTAGAAGAAAGTTGGCATCAAGGTAGGTAAACAGATGAAGGGCAGAATTAATGAACTGCCATGCTAAATACATTCAAGTTTATGTGGTTAATTCATGGTTACCCTAACAATAAAAGAAACTAAAATTTACTAATAAGCATTAAAAACAAATAAGCAAAATATGAAGAAAAAACAACATAGCAATAAGAGTGCTAAGAAAGAAATAAGAGAAAAAACACAAGATAAAATACCAGGGAATATATCTCTCTAAATCTTGGTAACATAAATAAATTTAATAAAACTGATAAAATTATTGTGGCAAGTGAAGGCAAGATGACAAATGCTGGACAAAAACAACTGTGTGAGACAGTTTACTACAATAAAATAAATTAAAATTATTGTCAACTGAATGATCAATCAAGGGACCTAGTAAAACTGGACAGTGTTGGATTTTCTCTTCAACCATAAGAGGAGGAGACAAGGGACCCAGTGGCAAAAAGCACAGATTCCTGGGGGCTCTAAATGTGTCCTTTGAACCTCCAACAATGTAAGGAAAGAGGAACATAAAGACCTAGCCAGGCAGCTGGGTGTAAGAGTTGTTTGAGGTATTGAAGTATAAAACTCTGAAGATGACGTGTGATCAAATATGCAACCACTGTTTCTTCCAAAAAATAAGTGTAATATGGATATAATTGCCAGCACCTGTCGTAATATGGATATAATTGGCAGCACTTGTTGTAATATGGATATAATTGGCAGCACCTGTCATAATATGGATATAATTGGCAGCACCTGTCTGTAATATGGATATAATTGGCAGCGCCTGTCGTAATATTGATATAATTGGCAGCGCCTGTGGTAATATGGATATAATTGGCAGCACCTGTCATAATATGGATATAATTGGCTGCGCCTATCTGAAATATGGATATAATTGGCAGCACCTGTCGTAATACGGATATAATTGTCAGCACCTGTCGTAATATGGATATAATTGGTAGCACCTGTCGTAATATGGATATAATTGGCCGCACCAATCATAATAATGATATAATTGGCAGCACCTGTCTGTAATATGGATATAATTGGCAGTATCTGTCTGTAATATGGATATAATTGGCAGCAACTGTCGTAATATGGATATAATTGGCAGCACCTGTCATAATATGAATATAATTGGCAGCACCTGTCGTAATATGGATATAATTGGCCGCACCTATCATAATATGGATATAATTGGCAGCACCTGTTGTAAAATGAATATAAATGGCAGCACCTGTCATAATATGGATATAATAGGCAGCACCTGTCGTAATATGGATATAATTGGCAGCACCTGTCATAATATGGATATAATTGGCAGCACCTGTCATAATATGGATATAATTGGCTGCGCCTATCTGTAATATGGATATAATTGGCAGTACCTGTCTGTAATATGGATATAATTGGCAGCACCTGTCGTAATATGGATATAATTGACAGCACCTGTCGTAATATGGATATAATTGGCAGTACCTGTCTGTAATATGGATATAATTGACAGCACCTGTTGTAATATGGATATAATTGGTAGTACCTGTCTGTAATATGGATATAATTGGCAGCACCTGTCGTAATATGGATATAATTGGCAGCACCTGTCGTAATATGGATAGAATTGGCAGCACCTGTCGTAATATAGATAGAATTGGCAGCACCTGTCATAATATGGATATAATTGGCAGCACCTGTCATAATATGGATAGAATTGGCAGCACCTGTCGTAATATGGATAGAATTGGAAGCACCTGTCGTAATATGGATATAATTGGCAGCACCTGTCGTAATATGGATATAATTCGCAGGACCTGTCTGTAATATGGATATAATTAGCAGCACCTGCCATAATATGGATATAATTGACAGCACCTGTCGTAATATTGATATAATTGGCAGCGCCTATTGTAATATGGATATAATTGGCAGCACTTGTCATAATGTGGATATAATTAGCAGCACCTGTCTGTAATATGGATATAATTGGCAGCACCTGTCGTAATGTGGATATAATTGGCAGTACCTGTCTTAATATGGATATAATTGGCAGCACCTTTCTGTAATATGGATCTAATTGGCAGCACCTGTCATAATATGGATATATTTGGCAGCACCTGTCTGTAATATGGATATAATTGGCAGCACCTGTCGTAATATGGATATAATTGGCATCACCTGTCATAATATAGGTATAATTGGCAGCACCTGTCATAACATGGATCTAATTGGCAGAACCTATCATAGTATGGATATAATTGGCAGCACCTGTCATAATATAGATCTAATTGGCATCAACTGTCATAATATAGATATAATTGGCAGCACCTGTCGTAATATGGATATAATTGGCATCTCCTGTCGTAATATAGATATAATTGGCAGCACCTGTCATAATATGGATATAATTGGCAGCACCTGTCATAATATGGATATAATTGGCATCACCTGTCGTAATATGGATATAATTGGCAGCACCTGTCGTAATATGGATATAATTGGCAGCACCTGTCATAATATGGACATAATTAGCAGCACCTGTCCTACTATGGATATAATTGGCAGCACCTGTCATAATATGGATATAATTGGCAGGACCTGTCTGTAATATGGATATAATTGGCAGCACCTCTCTGTAATATGGATATAATTTGCAGCACTTGTCGTAATATGGATATAATTGGCAGAACCTGTCGTAATATGGATATAATTGGCAGAGCCTGTCGTAATATGGATATAATTGGCTGCACCTGTCGCAATATGGATATAATTGGCAGCACCTGTCGTAATATGGATATAATTGGCAGCACCTGTCGTAATATGGATATAATTGACAGCACCTGTCATAATATGGATATAACTGGCAGGAGCTGCTTGTAATATGGATATAATTGGTAGTACCTGTCTGTAATATGGATATAATTGGCAGCACCTGTCTGTAATATGGATATAATTGGCAGCACCTGTCTGTAGTATGGATATAGTTAGCAGCACCTATCATAATATGGATATAATTGGCAGCACCTGTTGTAAAATTAATATAATTGGCAGCACCTGTCATAATATGGATATAATTGGCAGCACCTGTCGTAATATGGATATAATTGGCAGCACCTGTCGTAATATGGATATAATTGGCAACACCTGTCGTAATATGGATATAATTGGCAGCACCTGCCTTAATATGGATATAATTGGCAGCACCTGTCGTAATATGGATATAACTGGCAGTACCTGTCTGTAATATGGATATAATTGGCAGCACCTGTCGCAATATGGATATAATTGACAGCACCTGTCATAACATAGATATAATTGGCAGCACCTCTCTTAATATGGATATAATTGGCAGCACCTGTCTGTAATATGGACATAATTGGCTGCGCCTGTCTGTAATATGGATATAATTGGCAGCACCTGTCGTAACATGGATATAATTGGCAGCACCTGTCATAATATGGATATAATTGGCATCACCTGTCTGTAATATGGATATAATTCACAGCACCTGTCGTAATATGGATATAATTGGCAGCACCTGTCATAATATGGATATAATTGGCAGCACCTGTCGTAATATGGATATAATTGGCAGCACCTGTCTGTAGTATGGATATAATTAGCAGCACCTATCATAATATGGATATAATTGGCAGCACCTGTTGTAAAATGGATATAATTGGCAGCACATGTCATAATATGGATATAATTGGCAGCACCTGTTGTAATATGGATAGAATTGGCAGCACCTGTCGTAATATGGATATAATTGGCAGCACCTGTCGTAATATGGATAGCATTGGAAGCACCTGTCGTAATATGGATATAATTGGCAGTACATGTCGTAATATGGATATAATTCGCAGGACCTGTCTATAATATGGATATAATTAGCAGCACCTGTCATAATATGGATATAATTGGCAGCACCTGTCGTAATATTGATATAATTGGCAGCGCCTGTTGTAACATTGATATAATTGGCAGCACCTGTCATAATGTGGATATAATTAGCAGCACCTGTCTGTAATATGGATATAATTGGCAACACCTGTCGTAATATGGATATAATTGACAGCACCTGCCTTAATATGGATATAATTGGCAGCACCTGTCGTAATATGGATATAACTGGCAGCACCTGTCTGTAATATGGATATAATTGGCAGCACCTGTCATAATATGGATATAATTGACAGCACCTGTCATAACATGGATATAATTGGCAGCACCTGTCTTAATATGGATATAATTGTCAGCACCTGTCATAATATGGATATAATTGGCAGCACCTGTCATAATATGGATATAATTGGCATCACCTGTAGTAATATGGATATAATTCACAGCACCTGTCGTAATATGGATATAATTGGCAGCACCTGTCGTAATATGGATATAATTGGCAGCACCTGTCGTAACATGGATGTAATTGGCAGCACCTGTCGTAATATGGATATAATTGGCAGCACCTGTCGTAATATGGATATAATTGGCAGCACCTATCTGTAATATGGATATAATTGGCAGCACCTGTCATAATATGGATATAATTGGCATCACCTGTCTGTAATATGGATATAATTGGCAGCACCTGTCTGTAGTATGGATATAATTAGCAGCACCTATCATAATATGGATATAATTGGCAGCACCTGTTGTAAAATGGATATAATTGGCAGCACCTGTCATAATATGGATATAATTGGCAGCACCTGTCGTAATATGGATAGAATTGGCAGCACCTGTCGTAATATGGATATAATTGGCAGCACCTGTCGTAATATGGATAGAATTGGAAGCACCTATCGTAATATGGATATAATTGGCAGCACCTGTTGTAATATGGATATAATTCGCAGGACCTGTCTGTAATATGGATATAATTAGCAGTACCTGTCATAATATGGATATAATTGGCAGCGCCTGTTGTAACATTGATATAATTGGCAGTACCTGTCATAATGTGGATATAATTAGCAGCATCTGTCTGTAATATGGATATAATTGGCAGCACCTGTCGTAATGTGGATATAATTGGCAGCACCTGTCTTAATATGGATATAATTGGCAGCACCTTTCTGTAATATGGATCTAATTGGCAGCACCTGTCATAATATGGATATAATTGGCAGCACCTGTCTGTAATATGGATATAATTGGCAGCACCTGTCGTAATATGGATATAATTGGCATCACCTGTCATAATATAGATATAATTGGCAGCACCTGTCATAACATGGATCTAATTGGCAGCACCTATCATAGTATGGATATAATTGGCAGCACCTGTCATAATATAGATCTAATTGGCATCACCTGTCATAATATAAATATAATTGGCAGCACCTGTTGTAATATGGATATAATTGGCATCACCTGTCGTAATATAGATATAATTGGCAGCACCTGTCATAATATGGATATAATTGGCAGCACCTGTCATAATATGGATATAATTGGCATCACCTGTAGTAATATGGATATAATTGGCAGCACCTGTCGTAATATGAATATAATTGGCAGCACCTGTCATAATATGGATATAATTGGCAGCACCTGTCCTACTTTGGATATAATTGGCAGCACTTGTCATAATATGGATATAATTGGCAGGACCTGTCTATAATATGGATATAATTGGCAGCACCTCTCTGTAATATGGATATAATTTGCAGCACTTGTCGTAATATGGATATAATTGGCAGAACCTGTCATAATATGGATATAATTGGCAGAGCCTGTCGTAATATGGATATAATTGGCTGCACCTGTCGTAATATGGATACAATTGGCAGCACCTGTCTGTAATATGGATATAATTGGCAGCACCTATCTTAATATGGATATAATTGACAGCACCAGTCGTAATATGGATATAATTGGCAGGAGCTGCTTGTAATATGGATATTATTGGTAGCACCTGTCTGTAATATGGATATAATTGGCAGCACCTGTCTGTAATATGGATATAATTGGCAGCACCTGTCTGTAGTATGGATATAATTAGCAGCACCTATCATAATATGGATATAATTGGCAGCACCTGTTGTAAAATTAATATAATTGGCAGCACCTGTCATAATATGGATATAATTGGCAGCACCTGTCGTAATATGGATATAATTGGCAGCACCTGTCGTAATATGGATATAATTGGCAACACCTGTCGTAATATGGATATAATTGGCAGCGCCTGTCATAATATGGATATAACTGGCAGCACCTGTCGTAATATGGATATAATTGACAGCACCTGTCATAACATGGATATAATTGGCAGCACCTGTCTTAATATGGATATAATTGGCAGCACCTGTCTGTAATATGGATATAATTGGCAGCACCTGTCGTAACATGGATATAATTGGCAGCACCTGTCATAATATGGATATAATTGGCATCACCTGTCTATAATATGGATATAATTCACAGCACCTGTCGTAATATGGATATAATTGGCAGCACCTGTCATAATATGGATATAATTGGCAGCACCTGTCGTAACATGGATGTAATTGGCAGCACCTGTCGTAATATGGATATAATTGGCAGCACCTGTCGTAATATGGATATAATTGGCAGCACCTGTCTGTAATATGGATATAATTGGCAGCACCTGTCATAATATGGATATAATTGGCATCACCTGTCTGTAATATGGATATAATTGGCAGCACCTGTCTGTAGTATGGATATAATTAGCAGCACCTATCATAATATGGATATAATTGGCAGCACCTGTTGTAAAATGGATATAATTGGCAGCACCTGTCATAATATGGATATAACTGGCAGCACCTATCGTAATATGGATATAATTGGCAGCACCTGTCATAATATGGATATAATTGGCAGCACATATCGTAATATGGATATAATTAGTAGCACCTGTCATAATATGGATATAATTCACAGCACCTGTGCACCCCAACATTCCTACTCAAAAAATACCTGTACCAAGCTAAACCTGTCATCTATCGTCAAATACGTAAAAAAATAAACTTTAACCCACTCACATTCATCTCATCCCTCAAAGAATGTAACTGGCATGCTCTAAAGTACCTCAGTCTAGATGACGCAGTTGAATCTTTTAATACTACCTTCCTGAACATCCTTAATTACCATGCCCCCATAAGATTTTCCAGAACCAAAGCACAACCCTCCCCATGGCTACAGAAAACCACTAAGTCAGAAATGAAAAACAGGGATAAAGCCTGGGAGCACTGGCGCAAAACCAAAACCCCCGCAGCTAGACAGAAATTCCTAGAACTACGCAATAGAGTCAAAAGGCTAATAAAATGGGACAAATTCCAATACTACCAGTCTGCCCTAGACTCCTCACAACACAGCCCCAAACAATTCTGGTCCTCCATAAACTCCATCCTCCACCCAGGTAAAGTCAGTACCCCTCCTCCTAACATTCCTCACTCCTCAGAAAATATTGCTACCTCATTCAACACACACTTCACCGAAACCATACTATCACTAGCTAAACAACACAACCCCCCTTCCCTCCAACCCACACCTTCAACTAGTAATCTCCCCACTGCCTTCTCTTTTTCTCCTGTACCTACCTCCAACATAAAAAACTCTTAACTAAACTTAAACCCACCAAATTAGCAGCAGACAACCTCCCAAGTGAATACCTACAAATCGCAGCTGATGCTCTGGCCTACCCAGTATCCATCCTGATTAACCGATCTCTGTCAGAAAGTTACGTTCCCACATTGTGGAAAGTCTCACATATAATTCCCCTCCACAAAGCCGGACCCTCTGCAGAACTAACCAATTACCGCCCCATAGCTATTCTCTCTCCACTCTCCAAAATACTAGAGAGATGCATACACTCTCAGGTCTCACACTACCTCCTTACTAACAACCTCCTTTCCAGTACTCAGCATGGTTTCCGACCAAACCATAGCACCACCACCACTGCCTTACTCTCCCTTACTAACACTATCCTTCAGCATAAAAACAATGGCTATCTCTCCTCTGCTACTTTCCTAGACCTATCTAAAGCATTTGACATGGTCCCACACAAACAACTTATCTCTGTCCTCAATAACCTATCCTTCTCACAATCAGTCACCAACTGGTTTCAGAGTTACCTGTCTGACCGCCAACAATCTGTTGTATGGCAGAATGACATATCTCCCCAACTACCTGTCTCCATAGGGTTCCCCAAGGATCCATCCTTGGACCCCTACTTTTCTCTGTTTACACCAACAATCTAGCCTCTGCCACCAAACATGGCACACTCATCCAATACGCAGATAACTCTACCATCATCTGCTCAGCCCAGTCCCTACCCAAACTGCAAAAAGTCACACAGGAAGCCTTTTCCTCTGTTGAAACATGGTTATCCGATGCCCAATTAATACTCAACCCAAACAAAACTAAACTACTCATCTTCCAACCCACCAAACATACTCAAAACAACTCTCACTTTAACATCACAGCAAAAGACAACACCACTATATACCCAACTGAACACACCAAATTGCTAGGAGTGGAAATAGACAATAAACTAAAATTTGACATTCACATATCCATGACCATAAAAAGTCCACAAAAACTAGGAGCATTATACAGAAATAAACAATTTCTCACCAAAGCAGCAAAGATTTCAATAGCAAATTCCCACCTTATCTCCACCCTACTTTATGCCTCTCCAGTATATACCAACCTAAGGCAATGTGATCTAAACAAGCTTGAGACCTGCTACAACAAAATCACAAAATTCGCCACAGGGGTATCCTACCATAGTCACCACTGTCTCTCACTTGCTGAACTGGGCTGGCTTGAACTCCCTCACCTCCTTCAGTGGTATCAACTCTCACTCACCCACAAACTAGTAAACCATCCACTAAATGTCCCATCCCTCCAGAATCTACTCCAACCCTATCGCACCACCAGACCACTAAGATCCAGCAACAAAAATCACTTGAAGATCACTAAAGCCAATAACTCTGCTGGTGAAGCACTATTCTCTTGCGCCATAGCCAAATTATGGAACTCACTCCCACCCACAATTACCTCCGTACCATCATGCACCAACTTCAAAACTTTATTAAAAGCGCACTAAAACATGCTGGCTATGCCCTTGCAACTCCCACTCTAATATCATCCACCCTATCCAACTACTACCTTTCTTTCACCTCCACTAACTACTTTGATGATAGCAAGCTCAGATGCTCATAAGCCTAGTACTTATTATACAGCAGGAACTTCTCATTGTTACATTTGTTAATGCCTGTTATGTACTTCACAGATAAAGATTCTAGTTGTCTACTGATGTACTATGTTCTTCATCTGTAAATATGTTGTAAGTAATTTCTATGTTAAATTGTTAATCACTATGTAATCCAATGTAACTACTGTCTGTTTATTTTACTGTGGAGCTTTCCTCCCCGGGCCTCCGCTGAAAATGGACCCACGTCCAGTCGGACACTCCCAGTCAACAAATTTAAATAAATAAATAAATAAAAATAATTAAATAATATGGATATAATTGGCAGCACCTGTCGTAATATGGATATAATTGGCAGCACCTGTCGTGACATGGATGTAATTGGCAGCACCTGTCGTAATATGGATATAATTGTCAGCACCTGTCGTAATATGGATATAATTGGCAGCACCTGTCTGTAATATGAATATAATTGGCAGCACCTGTCATAATATGGATATAATTGGCATCACCTGTTGTAAAATGGATATAATTGGCAGCACTTGTCATAATATGGATATAATTTGCAGCACCTATCGTAATATGGATATAATTGGCAGCACCTGTCATAATATGGATATAATTGGCAGCACCTATCGTAATATGGATATAATTAGTAGCACCTGTCATAATATGGATATAATTGGCAGCACCTGTCGTAATATGGATATAATTGGCAGCACCTGTCGTAATATGGATATGATTGGCAGCACCTGTCTGTAATATGGATATAATTGGCAGCACCTGTCTTAATATGGATATAATTGGCAGCACCTGTCGTAATATGGATATAATTGGCAGCACCTGTCGTAATATGGATATAATTGGCATCATCTGTCATAATATGGATATCATTGGCAGCACCTGTCGTAATATGGATATAATTGGCAGCACCCTGTCGTAATATGGATATAATTGGCAGCACCTGTCGTAACATGGATATAATTGGCAGCACCTGTCTGTAATATGGATATAATTGGCAGCACCTGTCTGTAATATGGATATAATTGGCAGCACCTGTCTATAATATGGATATAATTGGCAGCACCTGTCGTAACATGGATATAATTGGCAGCACCTGTCTGTAATATGGATATAATTGGCAGCACCTGTCGTAATATGGATATAATTGGCAGCACTTGTCTGTAATATGGATATAATTGGTTGTGCCTGTCTGTAAAATGGATATAATTGGCAGCACCTGTCATAACATGGATATAATTGGCAGCACCTGTCGTAATATGGATATAATTGGCAGCACCTGTCTGTAGTATGGATATAATTAGCAGCACCTATCATAATATGCATATAATTGGCAGCCCCTGTCGTAATATGGATATGATTGGCAGCACCTGTCTGTAATATGGATATAATTGGCAGCACCTGTCTTAATATGGATATAATTGGCAGCACCTGTCGTAATATGGATATAATTGGCAGCACCTGTCTGTAACTGCACTACAGAGTTTCGATCTAGCAACAGCTGGTCCAAGCCCTAGGTACACTGACCTACAGTAATCTAGCCATGAGAACACCAAGGTATGTACAACTACTGAGAGCTCATTAGGAGCAAAGTCTTTGAAGCAGAAGATATTTCAAAGCTGAAAGTAAGAGGTCTTTGTGATAGCTGGTACATGGTTCCTGTCAATCTGTTACTGAAATCACGAGCGAGTTTTTTCACATTTTTCATGAAGGCCAGCCTATGACTTTTGTAGATCAACAGCATCAGTGCTGGACAATTCGATAACCTTACCAGGTGGTGTGACTAGCCATAGCCACAGTCTTGTAATGTGTTTACTAGCAGCTGGTTAATAGCCATCCAATTTTTAATTGTGAGTTGACAGTTGGAAACATAACCTGAGGAAAACAGAAGTAAAGCTGAGTATCATTAGCATAACAATGGTATTGAAGGTCTCTCTCTCTCTCTCTCTCTCTCTCTGTCTCTTTCATGAAATGTTTTGGTGGAAGTTATGCACAGACAATAATAATGAACCTAGTATAGAACCCTGTGGAACTGCAGACATGACAGTGTAGCTGTAGTATGCCATAGATATTGAATCAAGCTGTGAGCAGTCTTCTCAATAACCTTGCCAATAATTGGAAGATTAGTGATGGAATGGTAATTACTCGGGTTGGCAGAGTAAAAAGTATGCGTATTTAGGACAAGGGTCACCAAGGTCTCCTTTACAATAGCTTGAAAAACCTCAGTTCTTAAAAAAGTAGTGACAATTTGTATGATCGTGGTCCGTGCACATCAAGAGAGATCAAGACTAGCCCAGTGGGACAAGAATCCAAGCCAAAGCTAATGGCCTGCATACCTGAGATCAAGTATATAGCCTTCTGACCCTTACATCAAATCACAGGTATATACAGTAATACAGTCCACAAAGATGCCAGCTTCACTGGAAAGAACCAAGTGGACAGCTCATGCTCAGCAGATAAAACTGTTGTGGGTAGAAAGGCAAACCAGATTACTCAGGCTGTTAACCACCAGAAAGTACATGGATGGCCAGTTTGATATAAAATTGTTTCCTGGACAGGAATGCTGCCTTCATCCATAAAATGTCTGTCTGAGAAACCACACAGAATATATCACACCATAAGTATGAAGGAGAAATTAGAGAAAAAAATGATCTTCTTTATGGATCTGGATGTGGCACAAAATATTATAGTTCACTTAATTTAGTTCGACAAGGCAGATTCACAAAAACAGACAGACAGTAGATATGAGTCTCTGCTGCATGTGATGGGGCGTCATGGAAATGGGTTTGGAGTTTTACAGGCATACAAATAAAATTAACAGGACAGCTAGATTCAAATGTGATGAGACAATTTTAAATACTGTTATCTAGTCACATGATTAAGTGTTCTAAGCAATCACATGATTTAACATCATAAATAGTAAACATTAATAGCTTTTTAAAAAATTGATTAATTTCTGTAACATGAGTTACATCTCTTATGACCTTCTTCTTCTTCTTTCGGCTTTTCCCAGTTAAGGGTCGCCACAGCGGATCACTTGTCCACTCATGATTGGCAGTAGAGTTTTACATTGTCGAGTTGCCAGCCCGGCGCCCAACCTTCCACGGAAGGCACACACACACACACACACACACACACACACACACACACACACACACACACACACACACACACACTCATGCCTTGGGCCAATTTAGAGTGTCCAATCCACCTACAGCATGTCTTTGGGATGTGGGAGGAAACCGGAGCAACCGGATGTTACTAATACGAAAAGTCATTATCACAACCTTACTATAAATGAACATAAGGCTATATTTTCCCTTGTGTGAACTACTCAGGCTAGTCCTTACAAATAATGTATTTTGTTTAAAGAGAAACTTTACAGACAAGTATGTGGTGTGGCAATGCAAACATGATAATGCATATGCGGAAGAGAAAATTTATTTTAGCATCTGAAAATAGTCATCATGAGAATGAAAAGTTTTATGAACATTTTGTCAATGATCTGTTTTTAATATGGCAAGGAAATGAAAGTACATTTATAATTACATTTCTCAGACTACAGCTTTCTTAAAGTTTAAGAAAACACTCTCCAGGGATGCCATTGACTTTTTAGATGTGACTGTGTTCAGAAATAGCGATGGAACCATTGACACTAAACTATATAAAAAAACCTGTGAAATGAAGTTTGTGCCTACATAGAAACAGTATGCACCCTCAGTTCATCTTTAAGAATGTTATACGTAACCAGGTGATGCGAGTCGCTGGGTTAAATACTGTTGACAACATTATGAACCAGCAGCAACTAGATGACATGATAGCTGATGTTATTAAGAGAGGTTATGCCAATCAAATGACTGAGGATATTTATAATGAAGTAAAAAAGGACAGAGATTCATTAGCAAAGCCAGTATTTTCTAAAACTTTTGCTCCAAGATTAAAACATCATACACAGAATAATTAATTTAGGTATATTGTCTTTTAACAGGAATACTATATATGTTAAGCAGGCAATAACCAGATATTGGCATATTCTTAAGGATACACCAGAGCTGCGCTCCGTTATAGCATCACAACCTTGTTTTTGTTATAAAAGGAGATCTAATTTAAAGCAACTACTATACTATAAGGAACAGCGAACATTAAGTATATACTGCAAACACATTAATACCCATATATTGTTTCTACATCCTGTCAATGGCACACAAGTTTTGTTGAAAGTGAATGGCATTTGCAACACTACAAATGTAGTTTACTTGGCCACATGTCAGTTATGTGATGGATACTATGGTGGTAAGAGTAACCAACAGCTAAAACAACATATCTGTAGTCATCTGTCAGATATAAATAGAAAAATTACCACTAATGCTGTAGCCAGTGCCTCAACTATGTCCTGTCACATCTGCTGCTGGTAAAACAAGACTTTGTGTGTCTGGAGCTAACCAGGAAGTATGTGTTTGCTTACCGCCCTCTGTGTACAGGTGTAATAGAGGATCCTACTACCTCCAAAATTATAGCCTTCTCATCAAGGGATTCAGGCACTAGAAAATGCAGTGGAATGATAGAATTATAAAAGTCATGCTCCTTCTTCTTGCTTCATGATACAGAGTGCGAGAGCCTGTGCCACTGCCTACAGACTTACCGACCTGCTGTGGGGTAGGGGGCCTGCCAGTAAACTTTGAGACTGTGTGTCACTGTCCTGAGGCCGTGTCATCAGGATTTGTGTCATGAGAGTTATAGCATTATCATCAACAGTCATGCCATAAAACATCATCATACTGTGCCACAGCAAAGCACGGGGGGGGGGGGGGGTCTGCTGCTGATCCTGTGAAGGAATATGTGAAGATGCGATTAATGTGATTTCTGACAGATGAATATGTTTTTTTCTCCTTAAAGTCATGATATTTACACTTAGCATGCAATGCCTCTGACGTGTCTGCTACACTTGATGTTGATCAAGTGCTTGATGATGAGACATCTATGAGTTATACATATGTACACATGTACCATGCTAAGTACACCTGGTATGCACACGTGTACCATGCTATGTACACCTGGTATGTACACATGTACCATGCTAAGTACACCTGTCATGTACATGTGTACCATGCTAAGTATACCTGGTATGTACACGTGTACCATGCTAAGTACACCTGGTATGTACACTTGTACCATGCTAAGCATACCTGGTATGTACACGTGTACCATGCTAAGTACACCTGGTATGTACACATGTACCATGCTAAGTACACCTGGTATGTACATGTGTACCATGCTAAGTACACCTGGTATGTACAGGTGCATACCTCTCAACTGTCCCTGATTTTGACTCAAATTTTAGCTCTGTCCCTCTTAATCCCTCCTAAAACTAGTGACTTTTGGAGGAAAGGTGGTGAATTACACTTAATGAATAATGACAATAATTAAGAGTTATAGACTTCTTTTACATCAGAAAATGTGTATTAATTCATATGCTCTGATTCTATTAATGTTTCAAGTTAATAGCACTAATATTTTAAAAGTGTCCCTGACTTATTCTTGACTTGTCCCGGATTCTGTTGAAATTTGTCCCCGATTGGTTGAGAGGTCTGTACAGGTGTACCATGTTAAGTACACCTGGTATGTACACATGTACCATGCTAAGTACACCTGGCTGGGCATTACCAAAACCATCTCAGATGATTCTTACAGCATCTTCATCTCATCACCCCTTATAGACAGAAGGTTCTCCTTATCCAGTGTTAAAGGTTGCAATGTTGATGGTGCTCCACCAGTGCTACTACTGGTAATTACATTCTGCCTAGTCTAACAATGACATTATCTCTTTTCCTACATTGCCATTCCTAATTCCATGCCTCAGATGACTCTGCCTTGGCGCACCCTTTCAAAAAAGATGTTTCCCATATGTGCTGAGTACATCTAGGAGGATATGATTCTCCTCAAATCTGAAGTTGTCTTTCCTGTGTCTTGCTCCCTGCAACTGCAACATTTTGTAACCTGCAAGTACATGTTAGAAAAGAACCACATCTCCCTCATCTGTGTAACTTCAATCAGTTCTGGCTCATGCATTTCATTAATTTATTAAATAGAGGCACAGTGCTGGATTCATTATGACTTCTAAGTTTGCCTTTTATTTACTGTACTGTCTGTGTTATATCTTTATCTCTTGTAGTATGTATGTGACTGTGCATAGTGCAATGTACACCTATAAAGATTTGCTATAAGGGTGTATTAAAGTGATTATTAATTAATTAATCACGTGTCTCATTCCTTACTGAAAGGAAGGTTCCCCACAGTGTAGTGCCGAGCATTTCCATTGCCAGAGTCCTGTGTTTGCATTTAGCCAGTGAGTAGATGAAACAGTAATGTGGACAGAAATGAATGTTGTATGTAACACCTTCCAAACATTTGCAGGTAAAAATATATTGATTACAGCAATATTTCCTATCTTACCAGTAAACCAAAGGCTATTCCTGAATATATCACAGTAATATGTACTGAAACTTGCCTTTTTCAGTAATTTCCTGCTATCTCTACAATTTAGAAACCTTTATTTGTTTTTATTTTACTTTATGTTGAATTTGTTAATCGGGGCAAAGCATTAATCCCATTGGACCTATTTCAGTCTCAGACTGGATATCAAAACTGGCATGATGATGAAAGAATCCCAATAAAAAGTAAAATCAGAGCAAGGTATGGAAATGGAAGTAGGGCAGAAAGAGGTTATTTGTATTTTCCTCGACTCTTACAATATTCTTACAGTTCTGATAGGAAATTGGGATAAGAAAACTTGATCTATTGAAAATAGTGAAGAGATTCCTGTGGTTTAGGGTCAAGACCTGAGAAGAAATACCTGCGTACTGAAGCCTAATCTGCAGAGATCGCAAGAGAGCACCTGAATGGTTAAGACTTCTAAGGTTGTATGTCGGTGCATCCCTGATTAGTCTGAATATTTATTAAGTCTGAATTAATGTTTGAGTTATTTCATGCTTTCCATCTTCTTTCATGTAAACATGGAGCATAGCAGATTTTAAAATGGCAGATTATAAAAGTTTGACAAAAGTGTAGTCAGATTTACAAACGTCTTAGGCAAATAAAGCTTTGCCACATTTAACTGCAGGGATCACATCAAAGCATGTTTGTGTAAATGCTAATACTGGTGTAGCTGCCTTCATATCACTGTGGACAAGCTGTGCTTCTCTTATGCACGTGCATGCTGCCATGAGACCAGTGTGTGTGCACCATGCATGTGCATGTGTTCTAATCTATGCATTCCTATCCCTTTCTGAACCCAGCCCGTGCCCACACAAGGTGCTAGGGAACTAGGTTGAGATATGTCACAAAATAGTGGGTGTGGTTCAATATTCTAAGCATCATACTTCTGTACCTCATTCTGAACCTGGATGTGCTGGAATTCATTAAAGCTGAAGGTCATGCCGCAAGCTGGTCTGAAAAGGAGACCAGCACATTTCTCTACTTGCTGCAGGAGTCATACTTGCAGAAATTTGATACGTCAACAGTATGTGGTGTATGGCTACATGTAGATATCTGGAAGGAGCTGGGAGATCTAGTCACTTCTGAGACTGGGATCCCCCACTCAAGTGATCAGTGCTACCATAGGAAAGATGACCGGTAGAGGCGAAGAAGGGATAAGCTGCCTGGGTGAGTTTCAGAGGTACAGAACCAAAGGCCAGATTTCTACAGTAAGCAATCCACTTTTTATATATATGTATGTATATAAATATATATATTTATTTATATACATGCATATTATCTATATGATTATATGATGAATAGTTGACATGTCACTTAGATGACATATAAAACATGCAGCACGACATGTTGAACATTTATTATATCATGCAAACAAAACATCAACACTCAGTTTACAGAAAAAGGAAACGCATTTCCTTTTCAGATGCACTACCCATTAACTGACCATATTCAACAAAAATTTGTCTGCATAGTCATATTGTTATGAGAAGGGCTTTTTAAAGTTACTATGCACATTAGGGTTATGGGCTAAAGCGTGGTTAGGGTTGGCATACATTACTAACGTAGGCAGGGGGGCTTCACCCCCTGTTTCACCTTAACAATATATGCTAACCCTAACCTTGCCCCTAACCCTAATGTACATATTAATTAAAAAAAAGTCCTTCTCATAACACTAACACTAACACTACACAAAATAGCTTGTACACACACACACACACACACACACACACACACACATACACACACTTAATCTATCACCTAACCTAACCTTGACCCTAACCCTAAACACTCATAGTCAAACACACACAGTTACTCTATCCCCTTACCTAACCCCTACTCTAACCCTAACCCATACACACATTCATATACACACACAGACACACAAACACACACACCTAGTATACATAACACTTATCTTTTTTAGAAAAGCAAACATTTGATGAAATGTACATTTGATAAACTGGATGTTGACAAACTTCCAAATGTTGACCAAAGCAACAGTCGATGAAACCATCAGCACTCATCTCTCTCTCTCTCTCTCTCTATTTATAAACACACACACACACATATATATGTATATATATATATATATATATATATATATATATATATATATGTGTGTGTGTGTGTATACATACATATATATATATATATATATATATATATATATATGGGTCTACTTCATTTGATCGAAAGACCATTTGACCTAAACCCATTTTGATCAAAATTTCATTTGATCAAAAACCCATATTCAAGGAAAATAAAAGGGATTTGTCCCCCTCTCCAATGTAGTGCGACCCTGGAGTTGGTATATATAGTTAGGGAGGGTGTGGGGGCAAAGCCCCCCACCTAGTTTCCTTTAAAAGAAGAAAATAAAACAAAAAGTATAGATTTTAAATGAAAATAGGTGGGGGACTTCGCCTCCCACACCTCCCAATGTGGGGGGCTGCACTCCCCACACCCCCCTTAACTATATATACCAACTCCAGGGTCGCACGACATTGGGAAGGGGGACAAATCCCTGTTATTTTACAATAATTATTTTACAATTTTACAAGGTGCAGTTTGCAAATATTCAGTCATATTAATCAATGATATTTCACTAAGCAATTTCCCAACTTTCAGATTATAAACCCACACTAGTACATACCTTGCTGTGTGCATAGACCACAGACCCTAGAAGTTTCCATGTGCCTCCTCTTCGGTCCATCCTGATCATTCGTAGAATCTGCAGAAAACGCAAGCTCCTGAGTGCAGAAGTGGCAAAGACATTTCCTTGGGAGCCAGCAGCCAACACAGCAACGGAAGCAATCAGCACCATGATATCTGTGGAGAAAACCACATGGGTAAGTTCACAGACAGTAATGAATCACCAACACAGCAACGGAAGCAATCACCACCATGATATCTGTGGAGAAAACCACATGGGTAAGTTTACAGACAGTAATGAATCCCCAACACAGCAACCTAAGCAATCAGCACCATAATATCTCTGGAGAAAATCACATGGGTAAGTTCACAGACAGTAATGAATCACCAACACAGCAACAGAAGCAATCAGCACCATGTTATCTGTGCAGAAAACCACATGGGTAAGTTCACAGACAGTAACGAATCACCAACACAGCAACGGAAGCAATCAGCACCATGATATCTCTGGAGAAAAACACATGGGTATGTTCAGAGACAGTAACAAATCAGTTTCTTCAGAACAGTTTGCAACCGTTTAATATCAAATGTAAATTAGTTGCTGCTTCACCAGTTTCAAACAGTAGGAGAACAGTGAGGAAAGCCTTGACTAAAGCCTACTGTACACTATGACATACAGGAAATAGGAAGTTAAGTGAGGAAAAAAAGCAGTTGTATTTTCAGCCCAAGCTAAGTAGGCTTGGTGTGTGTGTGTGTGTGTGTGTGTGTGTGTGTGTGTGTGTGTGTGTGTGTGTGTGTGTCTGCATGCATGTGCAAGAACTCGCATGCACTTACCTTTATCCATATAGGGATTTTTGAACAAAAGTCACAGGCATCTTTGGGCTGAAAACATGTCTTTAGCAGAGTGGAGGTGCTATCTAGCAAAGGAAAATTGGATGAAGATTTTCTAACTGTGGAGTTTGTATTGCATGTGTGGGAAGCTGTTTGGAAATAATTTTTCCACCTATGAAATTGTTACTGCTTGGGCTCTGAGGGTGATAAAGAGAAAGATCTGTGACCCTTGGTCATTTTTGGGCCAGCTTTGAGAGATGCTTTGTTTGTACAGTGCAACATGAAGTGAATGAAGATATTCTGAACTGCTATTTCATGTAAAGCTGTTTGTACTGTTTGCTTTAAATTTTCTGTTTTTACCTATTTTCTCAAAGAACAGCTATGCTACATCTTGAAAAAAATGATGCTTAAAATAATCCTGTGACACCTAGATATAGGGTTTAAGAGAAGTTCATATTTTTAACATAACAATAAGATAATTTGATGTAATAAGCCCCAAAGACCAGTCGGGGCTAAAAACAGCAGACCCAAGTAAAAATAAAGTGGATTGCTTAAAGGGACAGAATTTCAAGAATAAAATCAATCAAATTTTACACACGCATACAATAAAAAAATGTCTACTAAATAAACGTTTTATGTGAATGGGTCCCCAAATGGGGACTTTTCTGTCAGAAGAAGTGAAAACCTAGCTGCTGTTCCTGTGGAGCCTCTGAGATGTTTCTTCACGAGGTGGCAAGAAAGTGCTGAAGATTTTAGTCACTCTGGCTGCATTTATAGTTCCCTTCAAAAGGGATTAGACTATGAACAGCCAGAGTGACAACGTGGTAGGGGGTTACAGTTTTAGGAAGCTGTCTGGTTGCTGTACCTTTGGCAGGCTGCAGCCCACAGACTACTGCAGCAGTGGAAATTATGAATATGTGATACTACTGGCTCAGGCTCAGGTTAATTACCTTCCAAAATAGCTTAGATTAAGAGATGATATGTATTTATTAAAATGGATACTTTAGCTTTTTATATGTAGGTGATACTTTTGTCTTAGTTTAAGAAAGCTGCTGTAATGCAATGCTGTAAGATGTAATAGTGTCTATCAGAAGTGACACATCAGTTTTTCCCAACCCTCTGTGTTACATCTCACTGCATCTGGTGGCCTTTCTTGCACTCATAGTTACATCCTAACTGCCCTTCCCATTCTTGTATCAGGGTTTGCACACCCCACTGTGACCTGTCACATAGCAGCTATTGTGCTAGCACACCACAGCAGGGAGTTGGTAATTTAAATTTATAGCAGAGTGAGCATTGTTTGGCTACTTCAGTGCAGCCTGAGGGACCAAACTAGGGCGACCCCATGGGTAAAATATGAGTAAACCACACAAACCAGCTATATTGCAATACTATTTATACAGTGATGCTACTTTTTAAAACCAGTCCTCTGAGTAATGCAAACCTTATTGCAATTACATCTCTTTGCCATTATGTCCGTGAGAATGGCTTTTTGATTCCTGTATTGGCCACACCTAGATATATGCTGTTGTTATTATAGTACACTGTATGGCTGCAGACAAAGGCATAGCATTAGCTAGAGCTAGAATAAATACAGGTAGCTTTTATAAAGTGCAAGCAAGTGTGCATTTGAATTTAAGCAATGATTTTGGGTAATATATAAAACGTCAGTTTATTTAAAGCAAAGTAGGCTTGAAATAAATAAAACATAGATTTTACCACTTAGCCTGAAAAAGAAAAGGAAGAGATGTAATCTTCGCTGTTTCAATAAACTCGCTGGTATCTGTTGAGTGAAAGTAACAAATCTGTTGTTGTGGGTAGGTCTTACCTCCCTTGCAAGAGTACAATGAATGTCAGATGGAGGTAAAACTGTCCTACTGCATCACAGATATAGCTCTGATGAATGTCAGATGGAGGTAAAACTGTCCTACTGCATCACAGATATAGCTCTGCATTCACCCTTACTCTCCTCCAGCTGTCATGACCATGTTGAATATATTACTATTCCTTTCAAATGGACAACCTTAGACTCCTCAGCTCATCCCCATCTGTGACCATCAGTTCTCTATCCATTACTGGCTCGTTCATTTATCCTGGCATTTTGTATCCTAACACAACAGGAGAAAGAAAAAAGACTCAGGAACTACATCCATTATCCAGAATGTGACAAGAGATGTATTTTGTATGCTCTTAACCCCCTCCCACCCACTGCTGGCTGGAAAGATTAGCACAGTGTATATTACCAAGTGCGCAGAGTGAGTGGATGCTTTCACACATCAGTAATTCAAAGATGTGGGCATGGGTACCCCTTACATGTCCTGTGGTAGGACCTCACCCTCATATTCCCTGTGGATGGCTGGGGATGGCTAAGACAGCAGCAATCACTCATTCTCAACAACACCCCCCTTGAACACCTCCTCCAGTGCTTATGCCAGTAACTGAACCAGGCCATCTGGGACATTCTTAGCACTTGAAAAGCTCTATGAGGTTGAAGTAGCTGAGAACATTCCATTCTGATATCATATGACATTCGTTTAGAACATTCCATTCTATCATATGGCATTCATTTAGAACATTCCATTCTATCATACGGCATTCGTTTAGAACATTCCATTCTGATATCATATGGCATTCGTTTAGAACATTCCGTTCTGATATCATATGGCATTTGTTTAGAACATTCCGTTCTGATATCATATGGCATTCGTTTAGAACATTCCATTCTGATATCATATGGCATTCGTTTAGAACATTCCGTTCTGATATCATATGGCATTTGTTTAGAACATTCCGTTTTGATATCATATGGCATTCGTTTAGAACATTCCATTCTGATATCATATGGCATTCGTTTAGAACATCCCATTCTGATATCATATGGCATTCGTTTAGAACATTCCATTCTGATATCATATGGCATTCGTTTAGAACATTCCATTCTGATATCATATGGCATTCGTTTAGAACATTCCATTCTGATATCATATGGCATTCGTTTAGAACATTCCATTCTGATATCATATGGCATTCGTTTAGAACATTCCATTCTGATATCATATGGCATTCGTCAGGCTTTCTACAGTCTCCCTCTTCTTCATGTTTCACATGGGAGATGGGCATTTCCAAGTTTATTTCTGAAAGTTTGAGGTCCTAAATGACTGTGGTTTCATCTTTCTGACCATGTTTGATTTTTATATCTGACCTAGTTATGGCATTTTTCCACATTTGGTTGTGACTACGCTGTAGAGACAAACCTGAAGTGTCCAACCTGCCATCCCCCTCTAATTTTAGTATTTCCATCAGTGCTTCTTTCTCCTTCTCCTCCGTATTTTTTTCCACAACATCTCATCCCTTCTTGAGTACCCACTGCTACATTTCTACCTCCATTCTCCTATTCTCTCTCTCTTTCTCTTTCCTTTCTAAATACTCTGATTCCATGTATCACCATATCTGATCTATCACTTACTGTCTATGTTTCTATTACATTTGCAATTCCAATGCCTAGTACAGCTCAGTAAGATATTTAACAGTGCAGACCTCTGAAACACAGTCGCTGGAAAATTCATCATGACATTTGGGTTTATCTGCCTTCTGATTTCTGTTGGTCTGTTTGGACTCCCTCAGCTGTTTCTGTTCCTTGCAAAGGCCAATGCAAGTCTCACTCCTGGGAAGTTACAGGCACTGGTTAAGTGACACTTGCATACAAATCCAGTGATGATATGCATTCTGTGGTTCCTTGAGCCTAAAAGTCCCAAAGGAAAAGTGCAGTTCTGGTAGAAAGATTGCATGTGTTCAGACAGATAGGAACAGCACGCAAATTAAAATGAAACATTAAAGCAATGTAGGAAGTTTTCATTAACATTATAAAAGACTAAATGATTGATACTGCACATAAGGATCCCAAACAGGTGTGACAGAAAAAAGAAGATTCAGATGATGATCTCGCCTTGAAGATCTACTGCTATGGTGAGAAGTTTAAAAAATCAGCAAATTCACCACCAGCTTCCCAAACTGCTTCCACCTCTGCACAGCACTCAGTACCTAAAACTGGCTTGAACCTCCGCAACTTATTATCCTCTCTCAGCTACTCACAGCACACACACAATACTTCACCATTCATTTAAAATACCCTCATCCAATAGCATGTACCAAACACAAACCAAAGACCCTCAGAATTTAAACTAACTGTTGCTAATAAATCAAATAATTACTAGGGTGATGCACTATTCTCTGTGGCCATCTCTAACACATGGAACAAACTTCTACATCGAATTAGGCTTTTAAATAACCTGCAACAATTCAAATCCTCCCTAAACTATCACCTGGCAACTAATAAACTATGCAACTGTACCTCACCTACAGTTTAAAATATGCAAGCCTAGCTCTGTCCACTATGGATAACATACAAGTGTATGAATAGAGTATTTTGATTTTACTCATAGTACCTTGAAAGAAAGAAGTTATGAACTTACCATAACATTCCTTCTGTACTGTTGATTTTCATTTCTCCTCACATTAGGGTTCGGATCCAATTCCTCAGATATGACTCGGCCATTACAATAGCTCATGGCAACCAAAAAGCTCTTGGGCACCTCCCCTTACCCATAATGCATCCCTCCCTACCTCAGATCTCATTTGCCGCTTGGCGAAGACGTGGTCATTCCTGTGCTCTTGGCCAGATAAGTGGGATTTTTCACACTTTATTACCTTTTTTCCTTTCTCTTATATTAAGGTTCTAGTTTTACTTTTAACACTTTCTCCCGTCTTATTAAAACTTCCTTCTATTTCAGTAACCACTTTTTATTAAGTTACTTTCACTTTCCCTCCCTTATACCCTTCGGGATAGATCTGATACTACTGTTAGCAGCCTTCCCTCTTCTTTCTTCTTTAAAATATTTCAATAGAAATATTGAAATATTTTGTAAATAATATTTGTTAACTGTTTTTCTTTTGAATTGTCAAAAATATATTTCTATCCTTGCTTTGGAGCTTTTCTTCCTGGGCCTCCTCTGAAAATGGGCATTTCATTCCAAATGGACATTCCTGGAAAACAGAAGCAAATAAATAAATAAATAATAAGCTATGCGAACTCGCCTCTTTTTTGCCATGGTTCACTCAGTGTTTCTATCACTGCACTGTACCATCAGCTATCATTATAAACTCCAGTACCTCTGTGACCCTGTAAAGGATTACTTTAAAATGGATGGATAAGCACTGACATTTGGTAACTCCTGGGAATGGGAAAATGATGGGATCTCCAACAGCACAGCTATGTCAAAACCTGTCCTGCCTGTACACCAAGTTTCTAACTTGTATTATTTGTGAAGGTGTGGACAGTAGTTTATGCTGTGATTTTTAAAATGTCATGGGCAGATGCATTTCTAAAATCTGCTGTGTTTTGATACTCTGAAAAGGGTTTTTATAGATTTTAATAAAATTCTACTGTTTAGAAAAACTGCTTGGTGGATTTCTGGTAGTGTGTGATCTGTTGTTGCTACATATGTAGTGTTTTGACCCTGTGTGAGAGGACTGTTTTCTGACACTGCAATACAGGAATGTTTTCTGATCCTGTGTTATAGAATGTGTTCTGATTCTGCATCACAGGAATGTGTTCCTTGTGTCATTGGAATGTGTTCCCTGTGTCACATGAATGTGTTTTGACCCTGCATCATAAGAATATGTTCTGACCCTGCATCACAGGAAGTGTTCTGACCCTGCGTTACAGGAAGTGTTCTGACCCTGCGTCATAGGAATGTACTCCCTGTGTTACAGAGGTTTGCTGTACTTATCATAAAAAAGGGCAACACTATGGACCATTCACCTAGGCAAAGTTTGCTTGGACACAGACAGGATTTCTCTGGTATGTTTTGAAGGAGACAAATGCTGATTTGCTTCTTGAAAGGAAGTATAGCTGTATAGATCTAGTGTTATGGTAAGGTGCTTACCATAACTGTAGACTTTTGAGGAATGGTGACTGTAAGAGTAAATATGGAGTTATCCACAATCTTTTTCCTTGAAAGAGCAGAACTTTGTCTCTTATGAGGACATGTCTAGGTCTCGTCACTTAGGAGGTTTTCACTAAGGTAACTTGAGACTCCCACATAAGACTAGCATGTTGCCCACCTTCTTATGAGTACCTCAAGATTGACGTCTCTACAAGGACAAGCAGGTACATCAATTTTACTATACTATATTATATTATATTATATTATATTATATTATATTATATTATATTATATTATATTATATTAAGAGTGCCTAGTAAGTGTTTGTAGCATAGCTACAAATATTACAGGGACATAGAAAAAGACAATTGAGAAACTGAAGAATTTAGTCCACAAGGAGCAACACAAAAAAAAGACTGTGTTTTCTGTGAGATTCCATCAGTTTAAGCTGAACCAAATTTTATAAATTACAGAAGATTAGCTTCAGAAGGTCAGCTTTTGTAAAGACCATATATCACCATACAACATAATAAAGCTTATTTCCTTAGAAAATAGCAAACTTAGAACAATTTTTTTCTAGAAATCAAGCTCTTGTACACTCCCCACGTGACATTCATGCAGGTAACCCAAAAATATCCCACTTAATTATTCTAATTTGAGAGAAAAATGAAATTCTTGGTTGTGTTTCACCTTAATTTGAAAATTTGCAATCTTGAATTATAATATTAAAGTGGGGGTCATTTAAGGATTGTTCTAGTTGTCCTGGCCTTCACCAAGTGCAATCTTTTGAATTTATCATCTTCATTTCATGTCTTCTAGGTTTGATAATACAGGTAGAGAACCTATTTGTTCCTAGAAAAAAATTCTGCTGTACCTTTAAACAATGGGAAGGTGACGTGCTAAAGAAATACCTATGCAAAATTTGAGCAAATCTAAACCCCTCACAAATTGATTAGGCCAACTTGTCATTTGATGTCCATAATAGTCATATCTTTGATAAACTTCCCAGACAAATAAGCAGGAGGGTGTACTAATACTAATAGTGAAACAAAGAAATTAGATGACAGTCTTATTTCCATCCTCAGCTGGGATAATGACATTTAGTAATGCAGAAAAAAAATTCAGCTAACAAAAGTATTATGTTCAGTAACAGCTACAAGTTCATTCTGAGAGGTCCTAATGGAGAGATTGTAAGGGGTCCAAATAGAAAGATGATAATGGGGTTTGAATAGAGAGATGATAAATTAGCAAGTAAAGGAGAGCATTATTGCTGGAATTGAATTCTTGGTGAGTACTTCATGAGGTGGACCCTGTTTTTCACAAAATCTTACCAAGATGACACTGATTTTATATATATATATATATATATATATATATATATATATATATATATATATATATATACTGCATTTTATATAGCATATATCATGGACAGAAGTAGGTTAAAAATAAAAAAGATAGCTGGGAGCACAAGACCTAGGATAAAAGAGTGCCCAATCCTGGTAGATGCACTGGTACCAAGACTGGAAAAATTGACAATGTAGAGGACTCAAGACATGGAAACATTCCTACAATGAGACTAGGTCAGGCCTAGGGGGATGATGGCCCCACCTGTTGTAGAAGGAAGTAGCAGTCCACAAAAATCACAAAAAAATGATAGGCTAGAAAAAAGCCATACAAATGATAGAGTGGACTATTGAGGATAAGAAAGAAATTATGTATTGTTTCTATTATGTAAAAAGTCTAGAATTTCCAGACAGAAAATATATGAAAATATTAAGACAGAAATTAGATGAAAGAAAAATACTTCCACAAGAAAAACTGTCAGAAGCTTCAAATGTAAATTTGTGCTCATTAATACAACCGATCCATGAAAAACACTATATAGACCAAGAAACCTTGGTCCATTTGGAAAAAGAAGTGACCGAGGAAGTGTGAAAATATAAAGAACAAAAGTTAGACACTTTTGAAAGGTATAAAAAAATATGGACATGGGAAAGAAAGAGCAATCTTATATTGTGCGATATTTATGCAAAGGAGAAAGCCAATTTAATCAACACAAAAAGGTAACCCAAAAGATATTCCAAGAAAAATATAGGTAGGGGCATCCAGATATGCACATTTTCACAATAAAATAAGTAAGATCGTAAGTAAGATCACAAAGAGGGAATGCAGATCAGAAGATCAGTCAAGTAGAAGTTAAAAAAATAGAAGCTAAAATTAAGGAATACTTCCAAAGTGAATGATTTAGCATAGAAAGTCTAACACGGGTTATCACAGCATGGTGGAACAATGAGACCTCAAATTGAGGAGAAACAAGAGGAGTGGGAGACATCTGAAGAGGAAATATGGAAATGGGAGAGAAAAAGAGAACTAATTTAGTGC
Organism: Protopterus annectens; assembly: GCF_019279795.1. Lineage (NCBI taxonomy): Eukaryota > Metazoa > Chordata > Ceratodontiformes > Protopteridae > Protopterus > Protopterus annectens. The sequence goes on along the minus strand of NC_056746.1, from coordinate 1,389,013,578 downwards.
AATATGTATGCAAAGGAGAAAGCAAAACAAATCAATACAAACAGGGCAGCACCAAAGATATTTGAAGAGAAATACAGGCAAAGGCATTCAGACATGGAAAATTTTACAAAACAAAAAATAAGAAAACAAAGAGGAAAAGTAGAAAAGATAATTAGTAATAGAGAAGTTAAAGAAATGGAAACTAAGGTTACGGATCACCTAGAAAGTGAAGGATTTAGTGCAGAAAATTTACTCAGATAACATTCCAGCAGAACAGAGCAATGGACACCCAAATTAAGCAGAAACCAGTGGAGCGGGAAGCATCTGATCAGTTGCCATATGAAGGTACTTTGGAGCCTTCCACTGGAAGCCAGTAAAAACATTCAGTTGTAGTTGCACAACAAGGGAATGAACAGGAAACTGTACAGTGAAAGACATAACAATGTGTTAAGACTATTACATTGTGGATCATGCAAACATTATGGTATTGAAGTGGCTGAAAAACACTGGAAACATGAGAACAAAGCATTATAGAAAATGCTGAAATTTATTTCACATGGGATTACCTATTGCAAATAGTTCAAAAAGTAGATGTGAGAAAACCAAATATAGTATTCCATGAAAAGACGATAAAAGTAGCATTGATAATTGAAATTGCTACACCCAGTGACTAGAGTGTCTTACATACAGAGACAGAAAGTCATAAAATACCAGGATTTGCAGGCAGAAATGAGGGCAATGTGGAAGAAGGATCCCCATTCTCCATACAGTTTCAGTAGTAGTAGGAGCAACAGATCTGATAAAAAAGAATTTACAGTCGTACTTAGATATGTTACCGATACATGTAACTCCATATGAATTGCAGAAGGAGTCATTACTGGGCACATTGCGAGTGCTGCGAAGAGTACTTCTGGCTATAATCAAAGATTGAAACAATAGTAATTTCATGAACTTTAATCATACTTTGACTTAGGAATGGTGTCCATTCCCATTATGGTATTAGAAACCCAAAAGACCTGGAGAAATTAAAAAAGAGATTCACATCACAAGCTTCACTGCAACCTGTAAAGTAAACTGAAATAGCTACATTTGGAAGGAAGATAGGAATGGTTATTGCAATACTCATACAGAAATTATTTTTTGCTAAAAATTGTCCCTTCATCAGCATCAGAAGACCATGTTTCAGAAAACACACTTCTCAGATTGTTTTCCTCAAACTGTTATTGTGCTGAATGCTCTACATGGGGCTGACAAATTTTTACTGGACAGCTGCCAAGTCTGAAACAGCATTCCATTTCTTCAATATTTAGCTGGAGTCAGTAACTGCCTTTTAATTAGCAAGCTAATCACATGTATTAAGTAAACAGAAATATTCTTGCTAAGGAGCTCAGTGGTTTAAAGTTAGTTGTATCACTTTTGGTTTGCAGTGTGCCTTGTTTTATTGTAATCTGAATGACCATAGTGTCTCAGACTTTTTTGACTGTATTTCACTTCTTCATCTTTGAAGACAAAAATAAACTGCAGTTTTCCTAGCAGTGATCTTTCCTAGGGGTGGTAGCAGCAGCAAACTAAAACTTTAACAGGAAAAAGAAACTGCACTGTTGTGGCCACACTAGTGGAACTGCATCCAGATTTGTTACTATTTTATTTTCTCATCTGGTGATGAATTTGCTACTACTGGCTACTGCACTGGCTGCATCAGTATAGTGCAAGTTCTTTTTTTTGCGTGTTTTTTTTTTTTTTTTTTATCTTTGTATGATGTAGGGACCTCCATCCAGTTTAAACTCAAAATAAGGGATTCCTATGGCCAGTGCAATCATGCAGCTATCAAAGGGAAATGCATAATTAAGTATGTTCCATAGCATGCAGAGGTGAAGCCTTTTGACCCAGATCTGGGACAGACAGTGAAATCAGAACCCACAAGTGAAAGACAATGAGGAGCAGGTGCATGCATCACTGAATAGAGATGAAGAGTACACATATCAGGAGGTGGCTACATAGAAGCAAGCACTGCAAGGACAGCAGACTGGAAGTGAAACAGGAAGGAAAGTCAGTTTGCTGGAAGGGACAAATATTAAAAGAGACAGAAGAGAGATCAGGACTTGTAGGAACTGTACAGGAGACATGGGAAATGGACAGGATGAACAGAAATGTAGCTAGGTTACGTGGTACCCTGTGCACTGGCAGCCCACCTCTTCAACTCAAACTTGAGAAGCAAAAGAAAGAAAAAAGCATGAAACTGCAGTAAACCACTTGCTACAAATGTACCAAGTGACTTGCTACTGTTAAATTTCTGAATGTCAGTACTGCAGTACCTGCATCATCAGTATTTGTCAGTCACTTCCCCAAGCACCTTGGGCCTGGGGCACAGACCCCAATCACCCCACCTATCTTAGGCTTTGGAGGATGTAAACCACAGAATAAGGTGATTAACACATACAGTGACATGAGCTGAAGCAGCGGAACTAAAGGGGAGACATTTTCAGACAAGGTAGAATAAGTGCGCTGGTGCAAGCTAGGAAGGCAACAAGAAAGAGTGTGAGACAGAGATGAGGACTTTGTTGACTGGGTCTCACTCAATAAGGGAATTAATAGTCTTGGCAAGGGACATACTAGATGATATTATGGTTATCAAGGTAGCTTGCAAAGTAGAAAGGTGGATGCACATTGTAGAGTATGCAGACAGCTGAGTTGTGGCAGGCAGGGTTTGAAAGGTAATGGAGAGATGGCAGGATGGAGGAATCCTTTTCAGAAGTACTACCTGTGTCAGTAGTCAACATGCTGAAGAAGGACAGGAATAAGAAGTATCATGATAGGCTGCAGCAGTAGAGGATGGAGAAGGACTTGGAACTGGTAGGAAGATGATAACACCTGAAAAAAAGACCAGATTTATGCAAGAGATAAGCTCCATCTTAACCCACAGGGGACAATGGTTCTCAGAGATTGGTCTAAAAGGTACATATGAATGACTTGAATGGGGTCTAAACCAAGCTTAAGGACAATCAAGGATCTCCCAGTGAAGGTGCTATTAACTAGTAGTAGTCATGCCACTGTGTGGTTTAGACTGAATATGCTATTTTCCAACAGTGATCATGCCACTGTGTTTTAGAGTGATGATTTGGAACAAGAAAAGATGATTAAGATTTAAAAGAAGTGAATTGTGGAGCTGGGGTATAGTACTAAGTGCAAGGGGGAAAGATATGAGGAAAAGGCAAAAAAGCAAAAAAGAGGAAAAGGCCAATTTGGCTTTAATGGAAAGTGAGGCTAGTGACTACGTTAAAAAGAAAGGCATCCAAAATGAGAAGAAACAGTGGTTCAGAGGCTGTGTATACTCAGTATATGGGGGCAAGTGAAAAAAGGTCACAAGATGAAAGGAAGTTGGCAGAGGCCTCAACAGCTAAGGTTTCTTTCATAATGAGTATAAAGAATAAAAAAATGAAACATAGGGACAGATGTGGTTATGATAAGCAAAAATGGAGGGAGACAATGGCATTGGTAGTAAAAGCAAAGGAACTAAATGAACATTTTGCTTCAGTCTTTAAAATCAGGAGAGCGTGCACTGCTGGAAGGAGGTAGAGCAGAGTGGACAGATAGAAGAGGACAGACAAATGAGAAAGGGGACAAGACAGGGAGGGAATTGTCTTCCCTATGACAGGGTAAAGTATAGGGATCAGGCAGAGATGGATCATGGTCAAAAAGGGCCCTATGCATGGTGTGATGCCCTCACACAGGGCCAGTAATCAAATAGCCTGAATCCTCGTTACTAACACAGGAAACTGACATACACTTGGAATAGAAATGGATACACTCAGTATTTCCAGATGCAGACCTCTCTGCATCAAGCACAATTTCCCTTAAGAGCACATAGGGAACACATTCAGCCTGGGGTCTGGATTTCTCTATATTTGTCTCCCTCCAGGTCCTCAGTAAGACTCCTCAGTGGTACATCTGTAGGTTTAGGTCCTCAGCCGAGTGTCCAAGCCAAGTCCTCCAGCACCCTCTCTGTAAACCCAGTGCTTCGTGTCCCTGCTCCAGGTAGCTGACACACACATGGTGAGAGATTTGATTTTTCACACACACACACCTGGGAAAGGCTGGCCCAGATTTAATAGCTATGCCCCCTTCTGCCCAGAGTATATGATAGTTATCACTGCCACCAGACACTCCACAATCAGCTACTCCAAGGCCCGTAACAAAGGTTGTCCAATTATACTGTGCAATATTAATACTAATAGAAATGTTAGTAGTTGACCAAGACAGCTAGGCCTTCTGGAGTGGCCCACACAGTGTCACTAAATAAATATAAGCATTCACAAAGGTGAAATACTTTCTACAAGTACCAGCCACAATAAAAGTTTTAAGTATATTTGATAATAAATAATAAAAGAGCTTGAAAATACTGAATGCATATTCACAGTAAACCACACAGTTCAAATCACAGAAAATATTGAAAATAATGTTGATGGGCAGACACATACAAATAAAGAAAAACAATCTCTAAACTAAGCTTCACTATATTCCTGACTGAGTTTAGGAGAGCGACTATTCCCTAATATCTTCACACTATCTCCTTTGAAGCTGAGACAGGAATTAGCATAGATGGCTACAATACACATCTAAATGTTTATGGCAGTGCCTGGGACCTCCCCTCTTTTTACTCAGCTAATAAACAGAGGCTTCTTCCAGACCCACCATCTCTGGTCCTGTTCAGCACTGTGGGGTACCATTTTAATGGTTTAACAGCTCATTAACATTTCCCTTATTTTTCTTAAAGTAATCTAGCTGGTTAATCTTTGCTGTCCCAAAATCCACAATTTTTTTCTTATTATCTTGAGCTGCATTACCAGCTAACCCTAGAATTTCTGCCATTAGATATTCAAGTATGGCTGCCAAGTAGACAGGTGCTCCAGCCTATACATTTAATTCAGTTACAGTAATACATGTACATTTGTGGGCGGCCACGGCAGTGCGGTGGTTGGCATTGCCACCTCACAGCAAGAGGTTCTCCGGTTTGATTCTCAGCTGGGGTGCCTTCTGTGCGGAGTCTGCATGTCCTCCCTGTGGTCGCGTGGGTTTCCTCCGGGTGCTCTGGTTTCTTCCCACATCCCAAAGACATGCTGTAGGTGGATTGGACACTCTAAATTGGCCCTAGGTGTGAGTGTGTGCATGTGTGTGCCTTCTGTGGAAGGTTGGGCACTGGGCTGGCAATGCGACACCGTAAAACTCCACTGCCAATCATGAGCGGACAGGTGATCCACTGTGGCGACCCCTAATCAGGAAAAAGTCGAAAGAAGAAGAAGAAGAAGAATACATGTACATTTGTTTTAATTCCAGCAGGAAGCACTGTTGATACAGTTTAACACAAGCAAACCTCACAGAAACATTTTCAGCACAAGCATCTGTACAAATCAGTATGATATATAAATGACATTTAATTATTTACAAAATTCCAGCTAGCTGTGTTGGCACAAGTCATACATCCACTGCCCTACTTCTCTGGTGTGGCTGGCAGTAACTCCTATTCTCACACCACTTTCCCCTTTGAAGACTCAAGCTAGTTTTTCAAGTAACCCCTGAGAAACATGGCTTGAGAGAAATAAGCCTATCTGGGAATATGTCACCCCATTCCCTGTCTTGACAGCCCAGCTGTGTTGGCATTGCTGATCCCACTATGGTATTGTACTGTCATGTCATATGCCTGTAATCCTTAGCTCCACCTTAATAACTTGGCATTGCTGACTGGCTCTATGTAGCCATGTTAAAGGATTGTGGTTTGTAACTACAGTGAATTCCACTCACAGGCAACAACGTAAATGAACAAATGAACAATCTGGTGCAGGAAATAAGATGAATGATACCTCGGCTCGGTCTATAAAATGTTTAATAACACACAAATAGATTCACATAACAGGTTAAGCGCTTTCATCTGGCTAGCAGACTTCATCAGAACATAGTTAATTGTTACTGCACTCATTAAATACCACAATTTGGCGCCAAAAGCTGTATAAGAATTTAAAAACAAAGAAATTAAAGAGCATGCTACACAAATGTATAAGAAATAAAATAAAAATAAACAATTATGTTAAAAACATCTGCATAACTATCTTATATTACTTAATAACAATATTGATTCTATGAACCTATAAAATAATGTATATATCACTTCTAAAATGTCAATATATATATATATATCTCATCTATTTAAAAAACTCATCTATTTAAAAAACTATTGGGACATAATTAAATATGGTTTAATACTAATAGAATCATTGATGCCTGGATATCTAGTGGCATCAACATATATCTGCCACCTACTCTCTTTCATTGCCAATAATGCTTTAATATTTCCACCATACGGTGAAAACACCACTGTATCAATGATAATAAATTTAAAATAATGTGTTTCTCCATTATGTAATATATGCCGATATAAGGCATTCTTGTTGTCCTTAGTTCTAATGCTGTATTGATGGTATTTAATGAGTGCAGTAACAATTAACTATGTTCTGATGAAGTCTGCTAGCCAGATGAAAATGCTTAACCTGTTATGTGAATCTATTTGTGTGTTATTAAACGTTTTATAGTCCGAGCCGAGGTATCATTCGTCTTATTTCCTGCACCAGATTGTTCATTTGTTCAACTACAGTGAATTCTCTTCCATACAGATAAGGCTAAAGTTCCTGCAGTGCCTATACTATGGCTAAATATTCCTTTTCTACAGCTGCATAACATTCTTTCCTGGGTTGGAGTATATGGCTGAGATATACCACTGGGTGCTCTGCTCCCTCTGAGGAGGCTTGGCTAAGTACAGCCCATACCCTGTGGTTTGAAGCATCCACCTGAACAACAAATTCTTTGCAATAATCTGGACTGGCTAACACAGGGGGTCCTCCCAAAGCTCTTTTAACCTTCTGGAATGCCTGCTCACATGCTGTGGTCCACGCTACCTTATCTGGTCTGTTTCTCTTTGTCGGGTCTATGAGAGGAACAGCTATTGTACTATAATTGGCAACAAACTTTATATAGTACCCCGCTGTCCCTAAGAATTACCTCACCTGCTTTTTGGTAACAGGGGCAGGTCATGCCTGAATGGCTTCCATTTTGGTAGGTTTTTATCACTCCCCACCCTATGTCCCAGGTAGGAGACCTCTGTCATACCCACCTGACACTTACTAGGCTTAATAGTCAACCCTGTCCTTTACAGTCTGCCCAGCACCTCCCTGTCATGCTGAAGGTGCTCTTGCCAGGAATGGCTGTAGATGGCAATATCATTCAGGTAAGCAAGGGTATAATCTCCTGCTCCTGCTAGGATATGATCTACCAGCCTCTGGAAAGTCACTGGGACAGTTTTCATTCCAAAGGGCATCTTTGGGAAATCATACAAGCTGAAAAGAGTCAGAAAGGCTGATCTGTCTCTCTAACATAGGGAGTCAAGGGCACCTGCCAGTAGCCCTTGATCAGATCAGTAGCGATCAGATACTTAGCCTCACCCAGCTGCACTAGGGCTTCATCTGTCCTAGGCATGGGGTAAGCATCTGACTCTGCGTGACTATTTAATTTCCTGTAGTCCACACAGAACCTGGTGCTGCCATCCTTCTTTGGTACCAGCACCACTGGGGAGGCCCAGGGACTGCTGGACTCCTGGATTACTCCCATTTCCAACATTTCCTGTATCTTCCCCTCAGAGTTTGCCTGACTCACTCAGGCACCCTGTAAGGGGCCTGTTTTATAGGTCTTTGGAGCCCTATGCCCACGTGGTGCTGCACCAGTTGGGTACACCCTAGTTTCCCAGTGAACATGTCCCCAAATTCCTGTAACACTGCTTGGATTTCTTGAACCTGGGTTGGGGATAGCCACTGGGACATTGCTACCCCTTCCACTGAGGTATCAGTCTAAGCCTCACTGAGGAGATCAATCACCAGATCCTCCTCAGATTCCTCCTGACATCCACTGCAGATACTTAGCACAAGGGCCTCCCTGTCATGGTAAGGCTTCATCGTGTTAAATGGTACAATCTGTGCCCCTGCCTCCTGCCTAGAAGTTCTACCATGTAGTTAAAATCACTGACTTTCCTTATTACCTTGACCCTCCCAAGCTGCCTGCACTTTATTGTGTCTGACAGTAAAGAGAACCATCACCTGCTGCTCCACAGCATACTCTCTAGCTCGAACATTCCTGTCATACCAGACCTTTTTCTGCTGTGGGGCTACTACTAGGTTCTTCTGACCCAAGCTCATGAGCTCCCTAAGCCTTGTCCTGAGGTTTAGGACATATGTCACAACAGACTCCTTGAGGCATTCACACTCACCCTCTCACTCATCACAAATCAAATCTAAAAGACTCCTCACACTATGCCCATACAGCAACTCAAATGGTGAAAAACCTGTGGATTCTTGGGGTACCTCTCTGTAAGCAAACAACAGATGGGGCAAATATTTGTCCCACTCTCTCTTAAACTGGTCTGCAAATGCCTGTAGCATGGTCTTTAGTGTAGAGTTTAACCTCTCCACAAGACCATTAGTCTGGGGTGGTAGGAGGTGGTCTTTAGGTGCTTCACCCCACAGCATTCCCATAGACAAGCCAGCATGTTTGACATGAAATTGGAATCTCTGCCAATAAGTATTTCTCTTGGGAAACCTACCCTGCTGAAAATCTCTAGCAAAGCATTTGCCACTATCTCTGCCTCAATGGAGGACAGAGCCACTGCCTCAGGATATCTGGTAGCATAATCGACTACCACTCAGATATACTTCTTCCATGTGGAACTTGGGGTACTCAGAGGCCCCACAATATCCATAGCTACCCTCTGAAACAGATCCTCTATTACAGGCAAAGGCATCAAAGGAGCTTTGACCTTGTCTCCTGCCTTATCTAATTTTTGACACTGATCATAAGTCCTGCAATACCCTGATACATCCCTGGTAATCCCAAGCCAATGAACGTTCTGCATAATACTTTTCTTGGTATGCTTTATGGGCATATGAACTGCAAAAGGAGTGTCATGGGCTATGGCTAGAAGTCCCAGATGGTAGGCTCTGGGCACTACCAACTGCTGTATTACCTAACCTTCTAGCCCTCCCTCAGGGGTCCACTTTCTATACAGTAACCCTTTGTTCCAGTATACAGACTCCCCTTTTCCTTGAGAATTGGGAGCCTCCCCTAGCTACTTCCCTCAAGCCTAGTAATGTACGGTCTGAGAGCCTGTCTCAACTCTATCTTTGTGACTTTTCCCAGTTCCCCTTCCACAGGAACTCTGGTATCTTCTGACAGCGGTGCCTCACTGTCAGCCTGGGTACTACCACTCACCTCTGCCCTTGCAGTCATTCTGTCCAAGGGAATATCAGTACATAGAAGCAGCTGTGGCTCACCTTCAGTTTTACTGCTACAGGGTATCTCCACCCCTGAATTAGCCACATCACCAGTTCTGGCTTCAGGTGTGTGGTCCATCTGGGTCTTCCCCAGGTTACCAGACCTACATGCCTGTCTCCAAGCCTGACTGTATGTCACTGCATACACACAAGGTACTGCATTATCAAAATCATTCCCTATCAATACTTCTGCAGGGATATCCTCAAACACAGCAACTTGTTTGCTTCCTTTTCCACCTTCCCAGTCAAGGTTTACCCTGACCAAAAATATTTGGACTAGGATCCCTCCTAAAGCTCTGACTAGAGTGGACTGCCCAAGCATGTACTGATGCTATTTAACCACTGCAGGCTTCACAATGATTATATCAGGAGCTGTGTCTCTCCTGGTAGTGGCCTGTTTTCCATCCACCAAGATAGGATACAGACTCTGGTGGTAGTTTGGTTCCCCTGTTGTCTCCACACAACTTGCCATTGGCATTCTGTTATTCCCACTTGCTGGTTCCCCCACCATTTGTTCCACACCTTGTCTCAGTGAACATATATATGCTACATGGCCCTATTGGTTACACTGAAAACATTTAACCCTTGATCTTGGCTATTTACCTGAACTAGTGGCTTCCCCTGTTACTGGCAGACTCTGTTGAGGTGGTTTAGGTGGGTCTATATCAGTTCATCAAAACGTCTGAAGTTCGAACACCATATGTTCGAACTTCAAACCACGAACTGCAAAAACATTGAAGTCTTAAAACAGCGATTTTTTTTCCCAGGGAAAAAAATCGCTGTTCCAAGAAACACACACGCAACACAAACACAACAAAACAACATCAATCCACACACATACACTCAAAATCCTACATCTAACCCTACACTAAACTGTACATACACTAATACCTATCCACTTACCTTAACCCAAACCATAACCCTAAGGTCTGTCACTATCACACACTCACCTGACCCGCGCCCTAACCCTAACTCACCTATCCCGCCCTAACCCTAAAGTCTTTCACTATCGCACACACACCTCACCCGTTCCCTAACCCTAACTCACCTAGCCCACGCCCTAACCCTAACATCCACACAATCGCACACTTACCTGAACCCGACCCGTAACTTCCCACCACAGTCCTGATACTCACAAAGCCACAGAAACAGCCCACCAAATTCTTTCCCTAGGAAAGAATTCAGTGGGCTGTGTCTTCTCAATTACCAGTGTTCGAACTTTGCAGTTCGAACATCTGGTATTTGATATTCAGCTGTTTTGACAGACTGATACAAACCCGGATTAGGCTGCCAACCACGGGTTCCCTTATATCCATGTGCAGCACTGGGTATCAATTTCCTGTGTAGTGATGCCCTGCTTGCTAAATAGAGATCTTCTTTTTTTCCCCAGCTCATCTGCAGATTTGCATTACCTATCTGCCAACCAGATTCTCAGACTTCAGGCAAAGTGTAAAGGGCTTGTTCCCTCACCAAAACGTCTGCCAGCCCTTGAAAAGTGGTAACCTGACACCCACTCACCCACCTATGAAAATAAGTGCTTAACTCAGCAATATAATCGCACACACCTTCATCTGCCTTGTGTCTATGCTGTGGATTTCTATATATCTTGTCTCCCTCCAGTTTTCCAGTAAGACTCCCCCACTGGTACAGCTGTAGAATTAGGTCATCAGCCGAGTGTCAAGGTCCTCCAGCACCTTCTCTGTAAACCCAGTGCTTCACGTCCCTGCCACAAGTAGCTGACACACACACACTGAGAGATTTGATTTTTCATGCACACCCACCTGGGAAAGGCTGGCCCAGATTTACCTGCTGTGCCCCCTTCTGCAAAGAGTATAAGGTAGTTATCACTGCTACCAGACACTCCACAATCAGCTACTCTAAGACCTTTTAAGGATGTCCAGTTATACTGTGTAATATTAATACTAACAATGAAACAAACAGGAGAAATTTTGCCAAAATAAACCAATAATCCATGAAACAAAGCGAAAAAATGGAGGTCACAGACCATTAATAGTGAAATACTATCCAAAGCTCTTTACCTAAAGAGCTTTGGATAGTATTTCACTATTACTGGTGTGTGACCTCCATTTTTTCGCCTTGTTTCTTGGATTATTAATACTAACACAAATGTTAGTAGCTGGCCAAGATAGCTAGTCCTTCTGGAGTGGCCCACACAGTGTCACCAAATAAATATAAGCACTCTCAAAGGTTAAATACTTTCTACAAGTACCAGCCACAATAAAGTGTTAAGTATATTTAATAATAAATAATAAAAGAGCATGAAAATACTGAATACATATTCACAGTAAACCAAACAGTTCAAATCACAGGAAATATTGAAAATAATATTGATGAACAGACTCATACAAATAAATGTTTATGACAGTGCCTGGGGCTTCCCCTCTTTTTTGCTGAGCAAATGAACTAAGGCTTCTTCCAAACCCACTGTCTTCAGTCCTATTCAGTACTGTGTGGTGTTGCTTTAATGGTTTAACAGCTCATTTACATTTCCCTTATTTTTCTTAAAGTAAGCTAGCTGATTAACCTTTGCTCCCCCAGTGTCCTCTATTAAAATATATACATTTAATTCAGTTACAATAATGCATGTACATTCCTTTTCATTCCAGCAGGGTGCACTATTGATACATTTTAACATAAGCTAACCTCATAAATACATTTTCAGCACAAGCATCTGTACAAATCTTTTAATGTATACAAATGTTATATAATTATTCACAAAATTCCAGCTAGCTGTGTTTCCACAATTCATACAACCACTGCCCTACTTCTCTGGCATGGCTGGCGGTACCTCCTATCATCACACATGGTAAGGAACCACCCCCTAGCCACCATGCAGCCATACCAATATCCCATTACTTAGCTGTCTCTCCCCAGTTACCATAAAACTTTGTTTAAACCTGTCAGTTGACATATTGTTTTTTTTTTACTTTTACAATGATCACAGAAATTTGTATTTAACTTTAAAGTTTTATTGAAACTTTTATAGCAAAAACACTTGACAGTCATTTGATGAATAAAACAAAACACTCTCATATTAAAACCAGACAGCGAGAAACTCACTTTTATTTAAAATACATCAGGCAAAACCAACTTTCATATAATGAAGTACTAATCAGCAGCTATCTGAAGGGTGTAGGACTTCAAAATAAAAATGTGTAATGCATTTGTTAACAACTTGGGAAAGTCAACTGGATACAAGTGTCCCTTTTCAGGAGTAGCCTAGGAGCACTATCCAGCAAAGAAACTTAGACACACACTAAACAAAGGCTGACAGAATTGAACCCTGCACTATAGGAAGCAGCCCATAGATTTACTCATCTGCATTAAGTACTAGACAAAGTGTTGCAATCCAGCACAATGCATTCCACACCCATGGGTCTTCAAAACATAAGTAAAAAATGCATTCATAGTTAATATTTTAACATTAAATTCATAGACCACATGCTGTCTAGTTTATCTACAGTCAAATAATAAGAAAACTGACAACAGTTAAGAAAACAAGGAATCCAAGAATTTTAGTCAAAGAACATGGTTCATATGATAAAGTACCTGCTTACTACAATCAGTTATTTTCTTTACACCATAATTACTGTGGGATGCAGGAGCTAAATATTTACACAAACACACGAACACAGATGTGTGACCACCAGTTAGAGCCCCTTTTAGGTCTGTGTACATTTAGATGTTTGCTTTCAATAAAATGAATGAGCAAATACTTAAATGAAAGAGAAGAGTATTTCAACTCACTACTGTGAAAATCATGCAGTACAACCCACTGCACCTCATCTGCCTTTCCATCATTTATCTCAATAATCAGAGACAAAGACTCAGATATTAGGAAGAGATTTTAAATATTTTTCTTACACACATAGAAAGTTGTCTAAACACAGAAACAATACTAAAATCCAAAAAACGATCACTGGAACCACAACACTTGTATCCTCACCGGTTTCTTGAAGTAAAGTAAGCGCTTTTCGTCTCCACAGTAGTAGACTTCCTCAGACAAATAACATAAAATTTCTTACATTTAAATACAAGTCAGCTGGCTCTAATTAAAAGCATTAAGCCTATCACCATACTTTTTACGTGACATCACTAAATGCAAATCAGAATACAAGTCTATACACAAATTTAAGAAAACAGTCCGCTGTCATCTTTCTTTTGAAAAATAAAATAAAATGAGTTAATAACCACACTTGCAAATTTAGTACAAGTTAAAAAGTGTATGTGTATATGTATGTTTCCTAACTTCATAAATGTTGTGCCTAGGGAACAGTGTGTTTAACTGTATTAAAATAAAGGTAAAAAGTTTTTCTAATGTATTAAGCTTCTCAGCTTCAAAATACATGCAATTGAGGTTACTTCATTTAAACCTGGGGGGTTATATGAATTCAGTCGCAGTTGCCAGAGAAGCTCCTGCTTCTCTAATAATAGATGTTGGGGGCCTCCTTTTATACTAGCAGGAACTTGACCTATCACTTTGAAAAGAAAATGGTGTGTGGGGCTCTCGGTGCAATGCCTAGCTAATGCATTTGTAGGGGTCTTTTTATGGATGTGGTAAGTGTGTTCATATACTCTTTCCCTCAATCTCCTGTTGGTCTTTCCCACATAAAAGGCTGGGCAGAACTGATAGGCTGCCAGATAAACCACAGATCTGGAATTATAGTTATATCTACCTTTTACATCAAATCTCCTGGTACCTATCTCCAGTTTGTTTCCTGTTTCTATGTATTTGCAAAAATTGCAACTCTCACATTTGTAGGTGCCTTCTATTCTACAAAATGACTTGAGTTCAAATTCTAAGATGTTTTTTAAGTTCCTACCTTTTTTATAAACAAGTTGTGGACCATTTCCTAATTTTACGTGGACTTCTTTTTCTGTCATAAACAGGTTCCAATTCCTCCTTAAAATACCTTCAATTTCCTTAGCTTCTAAGCAAAATGGAGTAATGAAACTAATACAAGGTTCCTCTATTATAACACTGCTTTCCAACTGATAACTCAGGGCTAAATTGTGAACGGGTGTCACAACGTTAACCTCCTCTACTGGATCTGCAGTTTGGGCAGGCATAAGGATTGGTTTGTAAAACCCTGTTCTTCTTTTATACTGAACTTCATCTAAACTTACAACATTTATGAAGTTAGGAAACATACACATACACATACACTTTTTAACTTGTATTAAATTTGCAAGTGTGGTTATTAAGTCATTTTATTTTATTTTTCAAAAGAAAGATGACAGCGGACTGTTTTCTTAAATTTGTGTATAGACTTGTATTCTGATTTGCATTTAGTGATGTCACATAAAAAGTATGGTGATAGGCTTAATGCTTTTAATTAGAGCCAGCTGACTTGTATTTAAATGTAAGAAATTTTATGTTATTTGTCTGAGGAAGTGTACTACTGTGGAGATGAAAAGCGCTTTACTTTACTTCAATAAACCGGTGAGGATACAAGTGTTGTGGTTCCAGTGGTCGTTTTTTTGGATACCTGGAAAGTTGTGAAAATAACAAACTTTGCATTAGCAACCCTTTTCAGAAGGATGCAAGTCTGCAACTCAAATGTCTGTCATTATTTATTCACAGCATTCCACAATGATATGCCAGAAAGCCACAGGTTTTACTAAGAACAGACAAAAATACTTCCCAACTTCTTTGCTCAGGAATTCTGGACAAAGACAGAAATAAGGAGGGTACAAAGGCCCAAAAAGGAACAAACTTTAAATATGATTTTATTTTATGTTTGTTAACCGGCCAAATCTACTGGACAAAGCATCTCTGTTCAAGGAAGACCCAGGAGCACTATCTAAGTAGACAAATTAAAGTGGATG
This sequence comes from Protopterus annectens, assembly GCF_019279795.1. Classification (NCBI taxonomy): domain Eukaryota; kingdom Metazoa; phylum Chordata; order Ceratodontiformes; family Protopteridae; genus Protopterus; species Protopterus annectens. The sequence continues at coordinate 1,388,998,381 of NC_056746.1, read as the reverse complement.
GATTCAAACCATATACTTTTACCTGCAGGAAGAAATTCATTAACACCTTATGGCTTTAAGTGCCAGATTACTCTAATTCACTTAAAAAAGTTAACAGAACAACAGATGTTAGATTTTAAGAATATAACAATGGTGACACTGTAATGACTGGTATTATTGACTGATTGCAATCCTCAATGACTTACCAAAAGAAAAAAAAACAAAATTAACAAAGACCTGGCAGTTTGGTGCAATGAATTAAGGATATAAGCTCCTAACAAGCTACCTTCCATAGTCAAGGGTACAGGGTTTGATTTTTACTACCTCCATTTTTCCACTGCATGACCCTAAGCAAGTCACTTAATCAAAAAGTGCTCCTAGTTTAACTAATCTAGTTAACAAATAAAAAAGGACAGGGAGTAAGCATGAGGCATGCGTAGCTTCAGAAATAATAATAATGAAACAGTAACGTAATGGCTGCTATCATTGATGAATGCAATTCTCAGTGAGTTACCAGAGTCTGAGTAAGTTAGAGAACAGAAGTCTGACGGTCAGAGGCTCAGAAGTCTGACTATAACACACACACAGACACACACACACACACACACACACACACACACACACACACACACACACACACACACACACACACACACACACACACACACACACACACACACAGACACACACACACACACACACACACACACAGACACACACACACACAGACACAGACACAGACACACACACACACACACACACACACACACACACACACACACACACACACACACACACGTATACTAGCTCTGCAATCTGTACCATCGGCTGTTCGATAACCTCACTATGAAGCTTGCAACAGCCTAATACAAGACAACATAAATGGAAGTCTAATACAGTACAACATGCCAACTACACAATCCCAGAATTTGAGAAGCTTGCAGAAGTACTGCATGAAGCTCCAGGAAACCTAGAAAAGTAAAAAACACCCTTTGTACTGAAAACACAGCATACTTTGAAGCGCTAGGAATTATCTGTCCCGCTGTCTCTTTTTCATTGGTTGTACATGTGAGCCATGTCAACCAATGAAAGATTCTTTCAGGAGCTTCAAAAAAACAACCAGCAGGGGGCTGAATGGTAATGGGAGAGTGAATTGTTTTTGTCAGATAATGTTTATGGGACCCCCAGCCAGCACTGCCTAAGACACCTTATGTTGAAACTGGCCTTGGGATCGGATGGAGTATCTCACACAGTCCTTAGTAATCTGGCCACTGTGCTGGACAATTCTCGGATTCAGGTTTTCAAACTATCTCTAGCCACTACAGGCATGAGGACTGGAAGATGGACAGTGTAGCAGAAATTCTAATTCACTTAAAAAAGTTAACAGAACAACAGATGTTAGATTTTAAGAATATAACAACGGTGACACAGGCCTGTTAGCATAATAGTGATGGTAGGAAAAGTCAGTGAGAGGTTTCTGAAGAAAGGTGAATGACTGGTTGCTTTTCTAAAGAATGACAATATCCATAACTACAATCAAAACTAATTCTTGTCCATAAGAAGCTGTCAGTCAAATCTGATCACGTTTTAAGACTAGGTTACATAAAAAGTTGATGAAGAAGTACCAACAGCTGTGATATACTTTTACATTTTAACAAGGCTTTTGACTTGAATTTCCACAGCTGCTTGTTGAAAAAAGAAAAAGAAAAACTGGAACTAGGATAAAGGCTAAGGAAATGCATTGCTTCTTGGTTAAATGGTAGAACTAATAGAGTTATGATGCAAGGCATAGTATCAGGATTAAGGAAAGTGATAACTGGAGTACTGCAGGGGTTGAACCCAGGCCTGATAATCTTCAGTAGGGATGTTTCAGACATATCCATGGGTTAAGGAGGAGATACAGCTGTTTGTAATACTTATCATAAGAGTAACAGTAACAGTAAATCATAACATTTCAGATTGTCCTCCTTACCCGTGTCTTCTCTTAACCCAAAACCGTGAAACCAATGGCAATTTCCTTTCAGGGGACCAATGCAGGTCTCACATTGGCTAGGTAGTGATGTAGGATGCAGCAAGACTCATCTATTTACTCAACGTTGTTCCATCAACTCTTTGGTCTTTTGAGCTGACATTCATCACAAAGAATAGTCACACCAAGGCCAAGTCAAACAAATGTATATACTCACCTATAACAAATGAAATGTAAAAATGTGCCCATAACCATATGGTGTTTACATGCTATAGGTTTCTCAAAGAACAAACAGCATGAGAACACAGCTTGTAAAAAAAGAGCTTTACAATGGGAAAAAAACCAATTCCTAAATTTATTTAAGGTCATCCTTGCATATTCCTATATTTCTAGTGTAAAAAAGTATTAAAGGAATAACAGTTAAGTATCTCACCATCTTGTAGGCATTCTGGAGTAAAGCCAGTAGAAAAGTTCATAGGATGGAGTGGAAAGAATATAGACAGAGGCTATAGGAGCTAAAGCTCTTCTCAGTATTCACTGGACACAGTTTTATTGAAATGATTGTCTTGTGGTGCAATAACAGCGGACTAATATGAACAATTCTCATGGTTAGAAAGAATACATGGCACAGAAATTTGCTGGTATCTGAATATAAATACCTTCCTCTTAAGAGATGGGAGAAGGTTGCCTTGGCATCTTCTTTTTGTAATACCTTCATCAGGACGGACAGAGGTCTAGATTGTTGCAGTCTAAACTCACACCTATATTAGCTCTGGAAGGGAACCAATGTGATCCATATCCTTTTACAGTTAAGATTAATACAATCTCTTCTGCCAGCCTGTTTTAATCAACTGGAGGCATAGCATATATAAAGGAACTGGCCCCCTTGGAACTGGAGGATAAAGCTGTTGATAACATGTCGAAAACCATCTCTTTCACAAAGGAAACTTCTGTCTCAGCAGCTTCTTTTATGTTCAAACTTCCTTTTGGAATGCCTAATGTCAATATCAATGAAGATGCTTATTTTAGTTTATATTTATGATGCACTTTCATTGGTAGAGACTGTACAGGTGATGAAGCAACTGACTTCATGCCTATGTTTTGGGAGTCAGTAGAGATAATATGCCATCCACATAAATATTTGCAGAAGCTTGAAGATCAGACGGCTATGGTTTCTGTTCCCACAGGAGGATACTGAGACTGCAGTCCAACACAAGGGGGAGGGGGGTATTGCACTTCTGAGTGTGCTATACATCAGATGAAATGCTAAATCGAAATTTAATTTGCCTGAGCGGGTATTATCTCAGGTGGATGTAAAAGATCCCATGGCACCTACAATAAATGAGTAGGGGAAGTGACCTGGTGCCTAAATTTCCCCTAGTCAGTATGAATAACACCTTGGGTGTCCCCCTAAAAAAGTTACTGTCCTAGTGGGACTAACTCGGTCAACAAAGTCTAGATGAGAAGCTAAAACCAAATTTTTCAAATGAAGGCTTTATTGTGCTGCAACCTGCCTCATACAAGTCAGTTAACATCCTCTGTCATAACCAGTTCTGCTTTAAAATTTTTAGATATTCTCTCCAAAGACATGAGATACTTTTTCCATTGAATTTTTTTTTATAAGCAAGCTACTATGCTCCCACTCATTGACACTTCAGTCGGGATGTAGATAAACTAGATATTGGAGGTGAAAACCGTTAGGAGATATTTGCTTACAAAACAGATTTATTCATCAAACTAGCTGCAATGTATGTATTTATATGTATTTATAAAATAAATATATATTATAAATATGTAAACTGAGTAATCGGGCTTGTCAAAGATCCTTTTCAGCCTTGTTTACATATAAATAACACTGAGCCACCAACACAATTTCTTCATTGAAATGACAAAAGATTAAAACTTTGATAATGGTGAAGAAACCATAAAAGCTGACTTAGTGGTTCAGGATTTCGGAACTTATGTGGACAGTGACCTAACTTTTTACCAACATGCATCCATTGTTGTAAGAAAGCCCTTCTATATTGCAGAGCTTCTAAACAAAGGGATTGTGTATAGATGTAGGGATGTCAGTGTTCCTCTTTACTCAGCCCACAAGTAGGCCATTCATTGATTATAATGCCCCCTTTGGCATGTATCTGCCCAGATGCATGCAACAACTGGAATGCCCACAGAAGTACCTTACTAAAAGTATTCATGGCCTAAACAACATGTCCTACATAAACATATCCTACATAGACCAACTCAAAACCCTGTCACAATACTCAATATCCCACAGATTGCCAAGAGGTGACCTGTGTACGACATACAAAGCACCATCTGAACCATTACTGATGGATTCACTGTACATCAGCAATTCAAATGACATCAGAAATACTCAGGCTAGGGATCTAAATCTCTTCTGCAGCATCAAAAGAATAGTTTGGAGGGACACATATACGTTGCAGAGGATAAGGCTGCTGTGGAACAGACTGCCCATCCACATAAAACAAAGTTTTTTGCTGTCCATTTTTAAGTGCATCTTAGATCTGTGGATGGGAAACAGAAAATGTACCCCAGTACTGCCCCTGCACTACTAATGGACAGAGGCAGCTCCTAAATGCTTTGTCCCATGCATTGGTTCCCTCAAATTACCTGTGGTATGATCCCAGTTATCCTTACTAGGGGTAATATATAATTATTGACCATGGGATAGGTAAGGCTAATGTATAACCAAATGGGATAGGTTACTTCGAGCACAAAAAGGAGAAATTGGCTAGGCTTAAAATGGTCCTTAAGAGCAGCTATCTAGTACTAACTTATGAACCTTGCTTATGAACCTATAAGAAACAATACAATATCCACTAAAACTAAAACAATAAATAAATAAGGAAAATAAGCCAGTCCTCTCTAAAATGTTTATAGTACTCTGAAATACTGTATATCAAACACTTTAAAATATTCCCTAAATTGTTCTGATAAACTGAGGGATATGTCACACTTTAAAGCATTCCCTAAATTGTTTCTGGAACAATGAGGGATATGTGACACTTTAAAACATTCCCTAAATTGTTTCTGGAACAGTGAGGGATATGTGATACTTTAAAACCTTCCCTAAATTATTTCTGGTACAATGAGGGATATGTGACACTTTCAAACATTCCCTAAATTATTTCTGGAACAATGAGGGATATGTGACACTTTAAAGCATTCCCTAAATTGTTCTGGTACAATGAGGGATATGTGACACTTTAAAACTTTCCCTAAATTATTCTGGAACAATGAGGGATATGTGATACTTTAAAACATCCCCTAATTGTTCTGGAACAATGAGGGATATGTGATACTTTAAAACATTCCCTAAATTGTTCTGGAACAATGAGGGATATGGGATACTTTAAAACATTCCCTAAATTGTTCTGGAACAATGAGGGATATGTGATACTTTAAAACATTCCCTAAATTATTTCTGGAACAATGAGGGATATGTGACACTTTCAAACATTCCCTAAATTATTTCTGGAACAATGAATGATATGTGACACTTTAAAGCATTCCCTAAATTGTTCTGGTACAATGAGGGATATGTGACACTTTAAAGCATTCCCTAAACTGTTCTGGTACAATGAGGGATATGTGACACTTTAAAACATTCCCTAAATTGTTCTGGAACAATGAGGGGTATGTGATACTTTAAAACATTCCCTAAATTGTTCTGGAACAATGAGGGATATGTGATACTTTAAAACATTCCCTAAATTGTTCTGGAACAATGAGGGGTGTGTGATATTTAAAACATTCCATAAATTGTTCTGGAACAATGAGGGGGGTGTGATATTTAAAACATTCCATAAATTGTTCTGGAACAATGAGGGATATGTGATATTTAAAACATGCCATAAATTGTTCTGGAACAATGAGGGATATGTGACACTTTCAATCAGCGAGAAGAACTGAAAAGAATGAGTAGTATGTCAACACAAATAGGGATGTCTTGCTTCTGACTGTACCAACGTCTAACCATCATGAAGTCTGCATTAGTTCCTGACTGTGAAAAAGGCATTGCTTTCCCAATCTTTGGCCAAATGACCAAAAAGGTGGGTACAGTTAAATGTTATGATTTAATGTTACAGTGACCCTCCCCAAAAGAAGATCTGGATGGACCTCTTTGTTGATGATGCAAAGACAGGTGCATCAATGGAGGATGGAAGATGAATCTAAGGAAGAATATGGAACGGTTAACTATGTGGTCTAAAAGGAGGCATTGGAGGCTCAGAGCAGATCAGATTAATGATAAGTACTGTATGTATGTCACAGTAATCCCATTAAGTATCAGTTGGTGAGAGGCAATGACAACTACAGGACAGAGATTATACAGGGGTGTTAAAATCCAATGACTGGAACAGCAGAGGCACAGTCATAGGGCAGTGCCACCAACAACAGAATGCTGGCTTGTATTTTTTAGGAGAACAGACTTGAAACACACGGAGGTAATGATCCCATTCTACCCAGCCCTGGTCACGCTTACCCAGTGCACTGTACATTATTCTAGAGAACATACAAAGAGATGGACATGACGTAGACAGAAATAGTTTAAATAAAAGATTGTAGAAAAATTGATGGGAGGGTGTGGAATGGACAGACTTGGAGACTACAGCAGATCAGCTACAGCTGTTGTCTCTAAAGACGGCACAATGCAGAGGAAGCATAACATGGTGCTTGCAATCTTGTCAAGGAGATGCGAGATGTGAAATGGGGTCATCCTGAACAGGAAAGATTAGGAAGTCCACAAGGTAGCACAGGAAGCAGATTGTTGGGAACTATTATGCTATGGACCTAAGAAAGTATTTCTTCATGGAGAGAGTTGTAGACATATAGAAAGGAGATAATGAAGAAAAATACAACATTGAATGCACTGAAATGGGTTAATCAGATGGCCTTAGTGCCTGCAAGCAAATTAAATGTAATGTAGCTCAAATGAAACAGCCAACATAAATATTCTAAATAAGGCAATATGTAATTTTAAGATTATGGGCAAGCATAATTAATTTAATCACGAAAAACACATTAATTTATACAACATGCATGCTTCTTTAAACTAATGAAACACCTATGTGGTGCTACAGCTTTTCCTTCATAGCAAAATTAAAGCTATTTTGCAGGTGTTAAGTTGGCAAGTTCAAAAAATAATTAAACACACAACATGTTGTGATAAAGGCATAAGATCCTATAACAAGGCATTTTTAGGAGACCACATAACTCAAAATTCATGTTAACTTGTAGAATTTAATATGAAAACTTTATACACCTCATTACATCATAATGCCTTGTAACTTAATGAAACCTAAGGGGAATTTATTATAATAGGATTTTGGCACTAGATGGCAGAAATTGTACCCTCTAAATAGAGAAGGTTGGAAATGGTTAGCCTTCATTACTAAATACATTTTACATATAAAAAATGCAAATACATAGAAACTATGTAGAATCAGTTTACCAGTTGCAATTATCATGTTTTTTTTTCTGCAGTCTGAAATATTTTGTACTCAGTTTGAAATACCACAGTAAATTATGTCAGAGTCATGCATCCTGCAAGTAGTTAGGTGCAGTCATTGCACTGTGATAAAACAAAACATGTCTGTGCAATTATTTCTGACATGACTTGATAATACCAAAAAAACCATGTTAATGTCTATATTTCACTTTTCATGGAAAACTTGCATATTTCTCAAGATATTCTGCCATGACTTTGAATGCAGTTTGAGACAGGTGCTTTAAGATATGGAGACTTACTTTAAGATGTTCCTTGTGATATTTATGAGCAATGGCAGCATCAACGTATATATATATATATATATATATATATATATATATATATATATATATGTGTGTATTGTACACATGTACACACACACACACACGTGTATATGTGTGTGTGTGTGTGTGTGTGTGTGTGTGTGTGTGTGTGTGTGTGTGTGTGTGTGCATATATATATATATATATATATATATATATATATATATACATGCGTGTGTGTGCGTGTGTGTGTCTATATAGATGTGCGTGTGTATGTGTGTGTGTGTGTGTTTGGGTATATATGTTTTTGTACTGTACACATACACACACACACGTATGTGTGTGTGTGTGTGTGTGTGTGTATATATATATATGTTTTTGTATTGCACACATACACACTTGTGTGTGCATGGGTACAATACAAAAACATATATATATATATATATATATATATATATATATATATATATATATATATATACACACACACACACACACTCACACACACACACACACACATACTCACACATGACTACATACATTCTTTTCTTATGGTTCCCACCTGTTAAATATTAAGCTTTCAACATGTTGTTTATTGATTCTCATTGGTTGATCATTAATTATTCTATATCTAGAGAAGTTGTACAGTAAGTGGAATGCATAATGTATTCATTCTGAAGAAGCTTCTACACAATAAAGGATGAAAGCTTGATCCACTATGAGGGTTTCCTTTCTTTTTATTTTTAACCAGTTCATAAGTTCTAAAGAAGTTTGCTATAATATATTATTTTACTTCTGATGTTGTGCAGTTTTTTATGCATATATATATATATATATATATATATATATATGTGTGTGTGTGTGTGTGTGTGTGTAATATATATATATGTGTGTGTGTGTGTGTGTGTGTGTGTGTGTGTGTGTGTGTGATATATATATATATATATGTGTGTGTGTGTGTGTGTGTGTGTGTGTGTGTGTGTGTGTATATATATATATATATATATATATATATATATATATATATATATATATATGTCTGTGTGTGTGTGTGTGTGTGTGTGTGTGAGTGTTGTGTCTTTTGGCTTTTCCCGGTTAGGGGTCGCTACAGCGGAACTCCGGTCCGCTAATGATTGGCAGTAGATTTTTACGCGCCGAATTGCCAGCTCTGACGCACAACCTTCAATGAAGGTAGGCCCATTCACGCTTGTCTCCACACAGAAGACGCTTTAGCTGAGAATCAAACAGGACGTCTTACTGTGAGGTGACAACGCTACAGCAGCAGCACCACCACCGCAGTATATATATATATATATATATACATTGAACATTGATGCGGTTAACATTAACACAGAGTCACACAATGCCGAAACACTCCTGCTCATGCTCTGATGTTACTTCTCAGAACATGCAATATAACAAATAAAATTGATGCAAGGGAAAAAAATCCCCCTACACCCCCTCCCTGGGATTATCCTTTTTTCGCACAATTGTCAATCAGTCTTAGCCATGATCAACCAATTTCAGAGAACCTATAAATATATATAATGTATAAAATTATATGAAATTATATAAAATATAATATATGTTAACTCATACCTCTCAACCTCTTAGCACAAGAAATCTGGACAAAATCAAAAATAATAGACAGTCTGTTTCCAGTCGAAAATCTTTTGTTAAGTAACAGACTGCCTACCTGCTTGGATTACTTTTGAATAGTTAGTAATTCTGTATGATATTTCAAATGATATATTTTTCTATTATTTTTTGACTTAGGACAAGTTTAAGTTCACTACCTCTACTACCATTATCTGATCTGCTTAATATATTAATATACAGTGACTAACTAGATATATATGGAATGAAAATCTTCCACACAGACACGTTTCTTACACTGTTTTGTTTCTGGAGCTACTATACTTGTTTAGTGAGTTGTTTGAGACTTCGGTGATACCACGGAGATTACTCAAATTTTGATAAAAGAAACACTTGACTGCATTTCACAGTCATTCACTCTGTCAATGAAAAGATGACTATTGTATCTTTTGGCTTTTCCCGGTTAGGGGTCACCACAGCGGAACTTCGGTCTGCTAATGATTGGCAGTAGATTTTTTCATGTATCGAGTTGCCAGTCCTGAAGCACGCATGTCTCTACACAGAAGATGCTTTAGCTGAGAATCGAACAGGACATCTTACTGTGAGGCAACAACGCTACCACAGCAGATGAGCAGATGATTCAACAAAGTGAATTTGTTTGTTAATTAATGTATTTATTTATTGCACTCTTTACCCCCACTGTCTGTTAATCATCAGCTCACACCCATTTGTTCTACACCATAAAGGCAAGGATTGACTACGAAGGGCCATCATTTAGACATTAGAGATGACTCAAGCATTTGTATACCCCTAGCTACATGCACTCTGCAAAGGACAAGTATAGGGATATGGCATGGGCTTAGTCTGGAAACTTCTCATACTCTTACAAGGGACATTCTCAAAGAAGCCTTACCCCCCACCCCACCCCCCAGATTCCAAGCTGTAGTTCCCTGGGTCTCCTCCAAGAAACTGCACAACCCCATTTACCCCTCCAAGTGTGTGCACCCCTCCCCTTTATCCAGAGACAGGCAAGTTGATGACACATCTTTTCTCCTCCTCTTCCTCTCTGCCTGGATCCACCAGGATCACTAATCAAGCCATGATTATGGGTCACAGCCAGACTTCCATCCCGCTGCACCACAGATCCAGACAACATACCCTGATTACAAGTGGAAGCTAATTCCATAATCTTAGAAGGTGCTGCGAATTTGTGGACAGTAGACCATTTGACAGCTTCTAAAAGGTAATTTTTTTGTATTGTGCAGATTTAATTAAAGCTCCCTGCTTACCACTTGGATGATTTGTTCCCCACCATTAGTGTCAAAGTTGATAGGGAGAGGCCATCCTTAAGAATGGTATCTGGGGTGATTCAAGTTTTTTCTGATTGTGCCTTCTCATCCCTGAGCACACTTGGCTTAGCATGAGTACGTGCAACTAGCTGACTGTGAGAGATGTTACCCTTAATTCTGCAATGGATGTTTCCTTCTCTGCAACCTTCCCTAACCCCAAAGCATGAAAAAGCATGGAAATGGTTTCTATGGTCTCCATCTGGCAAATTTACATACCTTGTGTGCATGTGAGTGTAAGTAACCCTCCCCTCCTCCTGGGAGAAATGAGCAGGCCATCCATGTCCCTTCACTCATCCCAGTCCCTGCCCGACTCCTCTAGTGCTGGGGCTGGGATGTGAACCCTGGTCATTTGGACTGCAGTTAGGGTTCCATTCATCTGTTGCATGGAGCCTGGGTGTCCTGAAATTTGAAGAGGTCTAATAAAGGCATTATGGAGATGGAACATGTCCTGATTGATTCTTATACTCCCCCAGCAAGATAGATGAATCCCATAATATGCAAAGCTTTCTGACTGGCTACATATTTCACTCAGGGCTAACAAACACTAAATCTTCTATTTATGACAGTATTTTCTTAGCCAATAACTAATTCTAAGATTTTGTTTTGATATTTAGATGCTATACAGCAGATGGGAAAATTTTGGTAGGGCCTACTTAAGGGTTCACTCCACCATAACAATATGTCTGTAATTATTGCTTTTCATGTAGACAAGTTCCACTGCACACTGCCTCCCAGTGTAATAGGGTTGGGTGCTGCATTTATTTACTTTAAAGTTTTATGCTGGTACATTCTCTTGCCCCCTGACCCTGGGCAGATGGAAACTGCTTCCTCCATACTAGTTCTGGATAAGAAGTTGCAGAATACGTGTATCCTTTCTCTAAAATGGTCTTTTGTCTGAGGGCTATTTCCTTTTAGCCTGAGGAGTGGGTGTATGGTATACTTCAGTGAAGATGGCCCTGTCCTTCCTTAATTACATTATATTATCAGCTGGCTGACCAAAAAATAATCCTGAGTGACTACAGCAACTAATGATTAGCACTGCGTGCATTCAGGCCAGGTCACAGTCCTGAGATGGGCATGTCTTTGTGTCATGACTTCTGCACTCACACCATCATAGCTCCATTTTAGGGTATAAACCCCAATTTTACCAGTAATGATACTGAGTTGTCGTAATCTAAATGATTCTGTATTTTGCCCTTAACAGGGTTCTGTTAAGTACGTGGCCCATATAGTTTAACAGTTTTATGGCAAAGTTATTGTATTATCTCTTTCTCTCTCTCTCTCTTATATATATATATATATATATATATATATATATATATATATATATATATATTTATAGATTTGTAGATATCTATTTATATATAGAGATATAGAGAGAGAGATATAGATACATACATACATACATACATACACATTTCTTACTGTAACTATTCAGCAACCTCAGATCTCTAATAAGGGCAATTTCATCAGCAGTAGAGACTTTCTAGACTGAGATGCAGGGGAAAGGGGAGATGGTGGGTGGTTTCACCTTCTGCATGCTGTACACAATCTCATGTACATTTCCAATGGAAATGAGATGCCCTGCTGTCTAGTCAAATAATTCTCCCATGTGAAATATGATCTTAACACATCTGATATCTCTGGGGTGTGTGCGCATGTCTGTGCATCTCTATGAGTGTGTGCCTGTGCATCTGTGTATGTCTGTGTGGAACTGTGTATTTGTGTGAGGGGACTATGTGCATGTGTGTGTGTGTGTGTGTGTGTGTGTGTGTGTGTGTGTGTGTGTGTGTGTGTGTGTGTGTGTGTGTGCGTGTGCGTGTGTGCGTGCGTGTGTGTGTGCGTGTGTGTGGGGGGGTATCAGAGGACTTTGAGAATCTAGTCTGATAAATTTGAATATGGCCCATTTCAAATACTTTGTCTTATTTAGAAATAAATGAGAGAAAATAGTTATATAAGTAAGCTTACCATAATGATAGCTGCCCATATAGATCACTGTTGCAAAGCATGAAGCGCTATGGGACATATCCTGACAAGAATCTGACATCTGTCCAGTCTACAAAATCCTGTAAAGCAGTAGCATAGCTAGGACGGAGCAAAGGGGACAACTGCCCTGGGTGATCGGCCAGTCTCGATTGCTCTTTAATGCATACTGGCTTTTAAACACTGGTATGGCATCTGCTGTAAAACCTGAGCACTGGAGCATTCCATGTGAGTCTAAACTGTAGCAACTTAACAAGCAGTTTGCTACTGTTTAAAAGTTATCATATTTTATATTTTTAACTGAAACATGAGTGCTGTAGCACCAATCTTTGCAGGGTATAAACTGTAGCAACTGCTTGCTATGATTGCTGCAGTCTGAAAGAGAAATGATATGTTAGTTTTCTTTTTTTTTTTAATCTAAACTATGCTAGTCATGGACCTGGAAAAGGAGTCCAGTCTGTAATGCTTAATAACACTTTATAAAAATATGTACAGAGGACCATGTTGCTGCATCTAGAATGCTTCTAGAATCCATCCTTTTCCAGTATGCCATTGCAGAAGCCAAGGGTTTAGTAGAATGTGTCTATCTAAAACCTGAGCACCATAGTGATCCTTGTGGGGTATAAACTATAGCAACAACTTGCTACATTTGTAGCAAGAAGTTTGCTGTACTTTAAAAGAGAAAAGATTTGTTTCTTTTTTTATCTAAAATTCAACTGTCAGTCACGGACCTAGAAAAGGAATTATTTGTAATGCTTTGTAAAAGTATAGGCAGAGGACTTTGTTGCTGTATCTAGAAAGATTCTAGAGTCCACCCTTTTCCAGTATGTCATTGTATAAGCCAAGGCTCTAGTAGAATGTTCCTTGATACTGGCTGGAATAGGTTTGCCATGTTGGGAATAACAAAAAGCTGAGGGCAACCATCTTGAAATAGTTTGTTTTTTCACCAGTTGTCCTTTCTTTGTTGTTTCGTAAGAAATAAATACCTGATTTGTTTTATAATGGACTTAGTTCAGTCATGATAGTACTTGAGCTGCTTATGTTTGTCCAGAGAATGTAAAATACTCTTTCCCTGTTTCTGAGGGCCTGAATAGACTACAGGAAGATTGACGGCTTGATTCAAAGTAAACTATGAAACACCTTTGGGCATAAAGGAGGTGACCCTATCTCTATGGGAGACCACATATGGTTCACCCACCATCAGAGCTTGTAATTGAGACATTCTTCTTGCAGATATCAGAGCAATAAGGAGTGCAGGCTTCCATGTGATGAACCTGAACTCCAGCTGATGAGCTGGAACAAAGGGAGACGTAATTAACTTTTCCAACACAGAGATAAAATCCCAAGAAGGAGACATCTGTTTTCTAGGTGGCCTAAGATGTAAAATACCTTTCAGAAACTGTTTTGCCATAAACAGAGATGAAAGGGGAGGATCCATGGGCAGACATGGGGAAATGGCTGCTAGATGAACATTGATAAATGATTAAGAGAGGTCAGAGGAAAGTAACAGACATGGGTGGCCACGGTGGTGCAGCGGTTAGCATTGCCACCTCACAGCAAGAGGTTCTCTGGTTTGATTCTCGGCTGGTGTGCCTTCTGTGTGGAGTCTGCATGTCCTCCCTGTGGTCGCGTGGGTTTCCTCCAGGTGCTCCGGTTTCCTCCCACATCCCAAAGACATACAGTAGGTGGATTGGACACTCTAAATTGGTCCTAGGTGTGAGTGTATGCTTGTGTGTGCCTTCTGTGGAAGGCTGGACGTCGTGCTGGCAACTCAACACTGTAAAACTCCACTGCCAGTCATGAGCAGACAGATGATTCACTGTGGCGACCCCTAACTGGGAAAAGCCGAAAGAAGAAGAAGAAAGTAACAGACATAAATATTTAAGAACCAGTGGTACATTATCCTTGAAGGGCCCTGGTTACTGGTTAGACACCAACCACAAAATCATTTCACTTGCCAGTATAAGAGTTGCTAGTAGCAGGCTTCCTTGACTCATTAAATGCCAGATGCATATCATCGTGAAAGAGGTGCCTAAAAGGTATTGAAACTGAATCATCCAGACAGTGAGCTGAAGTTTTTTTTGAGAATGAGTTCTGTCAAACTCCTCTTATTGTGTGTGAGCAGATCAAATTTGGGTGGATCCTTCTGGTAATTGCTCTCAACCAGTTCCATAAAAACGGAGAAACAATGTTGCATGGGCCAAACATGAGTCGCCACAATGTTTTTTGTAAAATTCTTCTAAATCTTAAGAATTATATCAACGGAAAGGGTAGAAATGCATAAAGGAATAGATTATCCAAATTTTCTGAGTGTGGAGGAACTCCTAGGTTTGTAAGGAAAGAGTTTCAATGCCATCTTTCTCTATTCTGAACTATTTTTAGTACCCAGGAATCTGTAGAGATTTACTTTTCAAGATGGAAAGAGAGAGAATGATTGTTTGGTAGACTGAGTGAATGGTGAGGGTAGTGGAAGGAGGGGGGTCGTGATGAGTTGATTCTCATGAATTTTTTTTTTTTTGGTGGGGGGGGTGTGGGTTTGAGTTTAGGCTGCACACCATGTTTTCCTTGAATCTCCTTAATGCTTTTTTTTTAGATTGGTGTTTACCAGAGTTTTGCTTATGTTGTTTGCCCAGGCCTACAAGGGTAGTTCCTGTTGTTCTTTTGAATGAGTGACTGAAAAATCTGTTTAACCCCTTGAATAATCTCCCCTCTTTCATCGACCCTTTTTAAGACCTCATCTAAAGAAGAACCAAATGGAACCTCTTTGTCCAAAGGCACGTTAAGTATCTGGGCCTTAAATGAAACATCTTTGTCCAAGGGCATATTAAGTATCTGGGCCTTAAATGACAGCTCTTTGTCCAAGGGCACATTAAGTATCTAGGCCTTAAATGAAATGTCTTTGTCCAAGGGCACATTAAATATCTGGGCCTTTACATCTTCAGGAGGATTTTGTAATCTAAGCAAGCATAACTGCACATAACAGAACCAGTGGCAACTCCCCAAGAAATTGCATTAACCACATTGTATGATAATTTTAGGGTGTTTGGTTATTGAGACACTGAAGAAATCATGCAAAAGGAGATATTTGGCCATGTGAATGTGACGGGTCTCCTAAAAGTAGATGATGTACAAATCCATATCTGTCAAAAGCTCTTGTATCCTTGTCAGATGGGACAGTCAGTAGCAATTAATTGCTTAGAATTTGAACACTTGGCCAATGAAATTACAGCAGGACCTGCCAGAGGGTTACAAAAGTCAAACCACTGGGTTTGAGGTACATTACAAAGCCTATCAAGTTTTTTAGGTGCAGGAAGCTGACTGTCTGGAAAGGCACATGCAGTGTTAAAAGCATCCTCCACAGCTCCAGTGACAGGAGAAATGGAACAAGTTTTGGAGAATCCATCTAAAGGTGTTCGTAGTACATCTTTCAAATGCCCATGACAGAGCCATAGCTGTCTTATCTAGTGCCCAGTGCCACTCCCTGATTTAGCACTGGTCTACATTAAGCTGAACAGCAAAAAAACACTGTTCTTCTAAGCAGTAGTGCCATGTCTATTAACTGAGAAGCAAAAAAAAGTGAGAACCCAAAAAAAGTCTTTTCAAAACTTTAAAAGCACTTTTTTAAAGTGCTCCAGTCCTAACCTAAGATGCAGTATCAGAATTATTTTCCTTAACATTCATAAATGCCATTACTGAAGCCGTGCCCCCTAACACCTTGAGTCCAAGGTGGCTGCCCCCTTTGCTGCTCCCTAGCTATGTCTCTGGTCTGTGACTTCTCTTTTCCCATTGGAAGTACTTCATTCTTGCAATGGTGTCATAAAACAATATTTAGTCTCATAGGAATTAGACAAAATATTTCCTCAGATTTGGATTCTAAAGAAGCAGATGAGGAGAGACCTGGGAAGCATAGTCCAGTTCTTCCTCTTCTATCTCTGACTGAGTCAAGTAAAAGCACTTCCTACCTGTCTTATTGGAGAATGTTTAAAATCTCTTGGAAAGCATTAGAGAAGGACATACAAAACAAGCAGGCTATGTGGGAATCTTATCTGTGTTCTACACACACATTTCCTTTTTCTTCCACACATACAAAAACATTTCTCACAAGTTTTATTCAAAAAAGGAAGGAAAGTCCCTAGATGGCTAGTTATCTGCTCAAAAGCTGAATGAGCCAAATGCCAAAACACCAGACACAATAAAGACCAAATCTGACTGAAATCTTCAGTGCCAAGAAAGTTCTAATTTTTGGTGGCTGTATGCCTACTTTTATACCAGCACATCTTCAAGCTCTCTACAGTATAAGTGGAAGGTACCCATAAGGTTTTGTATACCAGCCAGACATCCATTTCTTTGCGGGATATGTCCCATATAGCTTTATGCTACTGCAACAGTGATCTAATTATGAACATATTCTTTTACATCTTCTTTTGATGTCAAAGGCCTTTATTGGTACGAGTGAAGGTTTGCATTTCTCAAAGAGAAAAACAGATGTGCACTCATCTGCAGGAACCGATCTAGGCCTCTGTTGCTGCCTAAAAGTCTATTGTACAATATTAAAATATCTTGAGAGAAGCAGGTATACTTGCAGATGGTTTTGCCCTGGAAAAAAATCTTTAGTGATGTCAATTTTGGGTTTATTCACTATTTTTGATTTTGTATCTGCCATTTCTTACTTGTAACATGATTATGGATGGCAGAGCTGTGCACATACATACCAATGCATTGGTTTATTGAGTTTTGACCATTTGTGTATGCTGAGTAATGGGTCAGTAATGCAGTGAAATATAATCCTCAGTAGAACTAGATTATAATCTAGTTCTAATATTCCCTTCTTAGATTTCTGTCCCATTCAGCCTTCTGTGTTCTTTTTTCTTTCCTCCCCTCTTACTATTTACCTCCATTTTCCCCATTTTTATGGATGCAACTCTCTTTTTCTAATGTATTCAACATATTTTAAATATTCCCCAATAAGACAAGTGCAAAGTGCTTTTGCTTGACACAGTCTGGTAGTTGTTTTTAAGCTTTAAACAAATCTTACAAGGTTCTAACTTATGCTCAGGCCTTAAACAAAACAAACAAAAGGTACTGTATAATATTTAGAGGCAATTTGTCTACCATAAGGACACTTCCAATGTCCATAAGAATGTTTCCCTTACAATAAGCAGTAATTTTAGTTGAAAAGGGGGCAAATGTAGGTGCAAGAGAGCCATTACATAGTAAAATGCTTCCTTCAAAAAAATTAAGTGCCATTGATACTCAAAAGGTAAGTAGAACAAGCCACTCTGGTGGCATAGAGGGATAAAGCCGTGACTAAGGCTCAGCCAACCCAGGTTCGAGTACTGTTTCAGGTGACTGATGGAGCTGCAGGGAGGGATGGGCATGCTCATCCTGTGTTGGACAGCACTTATCAATGATGCTACCTAAGGAGGGGGGCATGGTTGAAAGAGAGAAGTTGCCCTTGGACATAGATGATGAGCATGGGGAGGGCAGGGAAAGGGAAGTGGGTGGGGCATATAAAACTCGCCATGGATGGAAACATAGAAGAATGAGCCCCTGGACACCTTTCAGATCCATGACCAGCCCTGTAGGAGGACGACTATTAAACCCAATGCAGATGTGGGCCTCTGTGGGCTGGGCCAGTAGGATGAGGTCCAAGAGGACAAAAAAAAGGGTTACGAAGAGGTGAAGACAGAGTGAAATAATGATGACTATAAAGTAGGGTCTCACTCTACTTCTGTCACTACCTTTCCCAGTGTATTTTTCAAAGGGAAATAGGGAGATCTGAAAAACATGGCCAATACCTGAGAGGTAGAGCATGGAAAAACCTGATTGCAATGATTTAGTGTTACAGAGACACGTGATATTCCTTCACAACTGTCACTGAAGAAAATCAAGCTGTTTTTTACAGAGGGCATTTTGTTATTATCAGACAAACATCAAAGGTAGATATTCAATGCAGGTAAGAACATCAGTGCAAAACATTTGTGCCTTAAGCCAGACAGATGCCCTGAAGCTGCCTTGGGTGAGGAAGAAGGCAGAACCCCTTCTGGGAATGCTGTGATCAATAGCGCATAATGGTCTGTGTTAAATAAATCAGTGTTGCTGTACATTGTAAAAGTGATAGTTCCAACCTGGTCTGTATCTTGCAAGAAATTAGCTGTTTATTTTTCTGGTATTTAATATGAATATAAACACACTGCAAACTTAAAAAAATTGCACAAATGTAATTGTATTTGCAGAAGTAAATACAATACATCATTACAGATGAGACAACTGCTTAAAGGAATTATCTATCCATTATTCTATTAATATAAGATGCCACTATAAAGGACTTACTCATATTTATCTTCAACTATTTCAAACTAATCCCTAATGTGACTCTAGTTTAAAAACAGAATAAAAATATATGAGGTTATTCAGAAAGATTTGCAATACCATGATACAGAGCTGAATATCACAGATGTCATAGGGCCACATGTCTTGATGCTGCTTAGATGTGTAGCACAGCACCAGCAGCATTCTGGGATAATGGCTGCATAGTACATTAGAATGGTAGCATTACTGGAAGTGGTTGCAGTACGAAACAGCAGCCATGTTGCCACTTTACAAGCAGTCACATGACAAATTTGCATAGAACGTTTAACATGGCATGTACAATTCTATGCACATTCACACACATAATGAAGCACCTTATAGGTGCAGCTCAGGCTCTGCAAGTAGACCAAAGAAGGTTTAGCACAGCAAAGTACCAGTTCAGCTCAATTCAGCTCCCTATTGAAATTTCGACACTCAAAATGCTGAGTGCTGACATGCCAAAGAAAAAAAAGACTGAAACTACAGGAGAAGAGCGGATATCAAACATCATTCTTCTCCTTTAAACTACTTTTTTGCAGGCAGTCACCCCATGCACCCCTCACAATCCAAAACTAATATATACCATCTCTGAGATCACCATACCAAAGAGAAAAAGGAATATTCCTGGAAATGTTCATCTTGGACTTATGTAACTTCATTTTTTCGCCTACTCAGTCCTCATGTTTTGGGTCCCAATCTAGGGGGTCCCAACATTTCAAATGGTTATCATCCAGTTCATTATATAAATGAGGAGGAAAAGGAAAAAAGGCAGAAAGTGGAGAGCAGTAAGCACAGGAACATACAAGATGATAATTTTAACTAAAGATAGGTTGGGGAAGGGAGAAATGCATATTTTTGGGACAGGTGATTATTTTAAATTTTGTAAGAAAAATGTCAGATGTGAACTGTAACAAGGAGCATGTGAGGACAGGAAAAAGGGAGGTGGGAAGGTAGGCGGGGCAAACAAAGAAATATAAAATGCAGACCTAAACAGACAGGGGAAGTACGGACACAAATGTTGGGGATAAGAGTGGAGGGGTATAGACATACAGAACAAGGACAATTGCTGATGGGAAGGTTTAGACTCCAAACAATATGAGGAATTACATATAAGGTAGATGAGCACCAGGATATGGGAAAGGGTGGGGAAGAGGTGCCCTGTTTGACTTACCCAAAGGGAGCCCCCCCCACATGTCAGTCACCTCCATTGCTCATGTCATAAGGAAGTTTTGTTTTTGGTGGTGTGATGGTCATGTCTGGTCAGTCAAGCAACTCTCTCAGTTGCACTAGAGGTGCTCTGTGGTCCCAGTATGGTGGGGTGCAACTCCTGGCATGCCTTGTATATGATCAATCACTGCATCTTATGCCTAGTGACCAAGGGGAACCCTACAAGGCTGCTCTCAAAAGAGGATCCTCAACCCCTTTCTGACAGGTGGCCATACAGGCCACTAGCAAGCCCTACAGATCACCTTCAGCAAGGCATACTTCTGAGAGGTAGGCTTGGTGACTGATGGTGACCAAATACCTAGTGCATTCACTGGCACAGACTCACGTACTGCCGTCGTTCTACAACCTGCACCTCAGGTGAACATATAGAAGGCTGGGAAAAAACAGAGAGAGAGAGAGAGAGAGAGAGAATAAATAAAACACATTAGTGCATATCTATGTTATAAATAGATATGCAACTGCAAAATACAGCCATGTGCTTATTACAGATATCCTGCTGCTGGGACATCATTTCAGCACTCCTGAGACAACTGTCATTGTTAAACTCTCCCTCCATGGCTGCTATAAAAGTAGGTATGAACAACTCAGTACACTATGACCTTGTCAAAAGAAAACAAACATACAGAAATAGACAAAAACGTCAGCTATATAGTTCTTACTATAAAGGAATGGCCCACTGTCTTCAACCTCTGCCTCCCACTGATGGAACAGATCAGAGTGGTGACTCTGCATCCCACTATGGTGATGCCTGCACTGCTAATCACACTGGGTGTTGCTGCTGACATCAATCATTTCCATGGCAAAGTGGTGCCAAACATCTAATTTACATAATGCATCATCATAATGGCTCAGCATGTATTCAGTGCGGCAAATATTCAAGTATCCTGGTTTCCTAACTGCAGTGGGCAGGACCCCTGCTGATCCCAGCAGCTGAAGAGGCCAAGACCACTCTAATGGTCTTTATGAGGTTCAAAATGGTATCCTCATGAGCATGGTTGTATGGTTTTGACATCACATGATATGCAACATTGAGTGCAATGATGCACTACTGAAAGTAGCACTATCACAAAGTCACAGTGCTACAAGCTTCATCACAGCCTCCATGAGCACATATAGTGTACATGTATCCCATTAGCCAAGGGACATGCGCAGATGAGCATGCTAGCGATGACTCAGTGGGATAGCACAATATGGCATTGCAGGGACCGAGAGACATTCATGCTATGTTGCCTCATTAACATAACTACTACACTACGAGGTCCATTTTAGCATGGTAGAAAACAGTGTTGCTGTATTGCAGAAGATAATGTTAAGACAAACATTCAGGAATAAGACTTCAGTAAAACAAAATGCCAAAGTGTGATACAGGTACAGTTAAAGAAGACAAGATGCCTGGTAACATACGTCTGTGTTACACTGACCACCTATGTTGCAAGCCCACAACAGGGACTCATAGGGAGTAGAAGACTGGATGAGATAACAAAGCACAAGGACATGATGGATGAACACGCCTCTCAACCTCAGAGTATTAAAAATCATGGCACTAGTCTTTAACAAACTCATAGCAGAGAGAAAGAAAGAGAGGCACGTTCTAATTTTTCACAAAAGAAAGTCATATACTATGTCATATATAGTTAGTAATATAAAGTCTTTGTATGTATTTGTTTAAAAAGAGCTGACTAACAGGAGCAAAGACAAATCCAGGAATAACAAGAATAAATCTGTGTACCATGGGGAACCCCATTGTGGCACGCTACAAGGTGAAGCCATGGGTCAAGACATGGCTATGTGTGCAGGGGGGAGGGAGAGGCGGAGGATATGCTTAGTAGTACTGGTCATCAACACTGTGCTACAAGTAGGTCATTAATGACAATATGTCCTTTGCTGCTATCAGTATAGGACAGGGAGTGAATGGTCAAAGCACAAAAGCAGACAGGTATGTGGCCAGCAAACAAGTTAACTCCAAACCCAGATCATGAAATGTATCTTAATGTCTGGACCACACTTGCATACCCAGTTAGCATGATCAGCTTGGTAGGTCACTGGTTAAACACTTTGACAGAGACAAACCCTTATGAAAACCAGATACTAGAACATGCACTTAAATCCAAAAGCAGAATATTATAATCAAATATCTTTCTTTACTATGTATTATTGAATGAGCAGATTCATCTAAATATGTTTGTTACTACAGAGCTTTTCTCTAAGGGACTCTGCTGAAAAGGGGCTACCAGCTCAGTCAGATTATCCCAGTCAACAAAAGGAAAATAAATAAGCAAATAAATAATCAATCAAGTGGTTAGTGTCACCACATAATAAATATGCTTTTGACTGGTCTCCGTGCCTTATCATCTCTTTGAAACCATTTAAAACTATTGCATTGTTTAAATAGTACATTTTACATTTTTCAGCTGGTAAATCAATTCAGAATTCCTACCCCAAGTCCAAATTCAGTAAATATCAATGTTTTTTTCTAATGTCATAACTTTAACACACAGTTATTCAAGAAAACCTCTAATGTCCATCATATCAAAAATGTCAGTTCAAAACTGAATATTTCTTTTTTCTGCTTTGCACACTCAAATCCTGGCTTGCATAGCCTTTCCGTAAACTAACTGCCTTTTCTGTTCAATGACAGTAAGAAATTATGTTGTTAAATTAAATATCTCAAAAGTTACATCTGCAAGGACTTCTGAGATGACAGCATTCTGAAACAGGTTAATAGAGTTCTTCCAGTGAAAAAAATGAAACTCTAGGGAAAAAAACCTTGCATAATTTATCCGTTTTGATAAAATTCAGTTACTGACTAGGAAGTACACTGTCTGGATGCCAGCAAAGAAGACATTTGGAGAAAGTAAGAGAAAATCAACCAGAAAAGGAGAAGAAAAACTTTGGTCGGGAAGAATATTGTAGCAATTCAGCAAAAAGCACTTCCAGTTTCAGTTTTAGTGCAGGCGATGGCTTCTAGTATTTTAGAGGAAAAAATATATCAAATGCACTCAGTTATTTAAAATAAATGAAACACTGAATGAATATATATATATATAATCAAACAACAAAAGGCAGGGATAAATAGAATAAGCATTAACCAACTATTAAGATGAACTAATAAAACCACAAAAATCAGAGACTGGAACAGAACAAAGGCTGTCTGAGCATGATGTTTCTCAAGAACTGTTTCAAAAAACAGTACAGTTAAACAACTGCGTGCACAGGGAAAACCTGCAATTTTTTGCTGTATCGGAGAAATTGAAAGGAACAAACTGTCAATTTTATGCAAATACAGATGAGTATCTGGACTAGAGCTTCACAGTAGAATTTGTAACTTGAGAGGTGCATCAATTGTATGTTACAAATCTGGCCATGAAAAACAGTTAAGACCTATATTACTAAAGAGGCAATCACACAGCAGAAAGAGTTTCTTATGGCAAAACTGTGACAGTTGGAAAAAGTATTAAAAATTGGGGACAGCAGAGTGTTTGTGTAAAGTTATTATTCACAGGCAGAAGAGAAGTAAGTTTATTCCAGCAGTCATGGAATGTTGAAGGGCAGGTGTAAAATTCAAGTTGCTGTATCCAGCTGTCTTCAGAATATTTTTTCCTGGAGGATCAAGAACATTTGCAGATGCCAAAAAGGCTAAGATGTAAACAAAAATGTTTAGTAAGCAAAGAGTGGGCCAGCAAACAAAATGGAACTCTGTTTCTCATTCTTCTGACAATAACAAAGCCCATAGAGAGATTATGTCAGTAAAACCTTTTCCATTGTCCCAAAGGTAAATACTTGAGTTACAGAATAAAGCACAAGAATTGGCTATAAGCATCATGAGTACCTTAGACTTGAACCAGAGTCTGGTGCTGGGAGATGGAGAGATCAGGAAGAAGACAGCAACATTGTGAAATTAGTGACTAAATGGGAGATTATAAAGTATCAGACCTATTGCATATAAGAACAGACATGTAAAATGTATATTTGCACGAAGATTTGGCTGAGAAAGACTGGATTTTTTATTGAATTGATAAACTGGTGGGTGAACTGTAAAGCATCAATCCCATTTAATGTCATTAATGTTTAGAAGGACACTGAAGAGATTAAAAAAATAACTGTAAGTAAACAGATTTTGTTCTTACCTAATATTTGTATAAAAATTTCATGACATGAATTGGATGTTATATCATAAAGAAGTTTAGTATAGTGGACAACCAGGTGTATTTTAAATGTGAGGTTGGAAGAGTCTATCAGTGACTCCTGTATATATAGTAAAGATATTAAAACTACAAAGTAAGTTTCCTAAGTTGTGAGATGTTAATTTTTTACATTGTCATAGGTAAGAAAGGCAGGATAGCAGCAAATTAAAGTTAATGCAATGTTTATAGACGTGTTTGTTTGTTCTAAGTTAAAATGGGATGGGTGGTCTGAAAATCTATTTAGTTTTTTGTTTGAGTGTTTCATTGAAGGAAAACATCAGAAAAATGTGACACTGGTTCAAATGGAGGTGAAAAGAAACAGTTGCATAAGAGATCATACTACCAGACATTAATGTATGTGCATAAACTAAAACATGGAAATAGCTGTTTAAAAGAATGGTCAGTTATAATTGGTAGAGGTAATAGCTTTCAATCAAATATTCTGCTCTGTCCATATTATCATGAAATGTAAATGGCCTTGCAAGGAAAGACAAAAACCAAAGAGTACTGAATTATAGTAAGATGCATAGGGTACAAATAGTAATGTTGAAAGAGACACATTTGAATAGAAATAAGCATGCAAATTTGACAAAAGAATTTCAGGGTGAATATTCAGCAGACAATCAGGGACAAAGGAAATGTTTAATAATAATACTGACTGCTAGAGGGGCTCTAGTTTTGACAGAAGAAGAAGAATACATAATGGTAGATGTGTGTTAGTAAAGAGTTATTCACAGTGGAGGAGAGCTACACTGGTATGAATTTATATTCCACCTAAATGTTCTGTTGTGGAGCTTAGGAGAATTCTGGGAAAAATAATATGTTTTCAGCAGGGAATATTATTTATAGGTGGGGACTATAACCTGATTTGCAATAGTGGGGATGTATCAGAGGGACCTAGAAGGGAAAATGTAACAAAAGTGGTAGGTTTCTGAAGAAATATACAAGAAAGTCTAGTACAGAAGATGTGAATTCAGCAGTGGAACCCCAGACAGAATGTGTATATTATTTCCCAATGTACAATAACTTAGTTATACTGGATATAATTTATAATTCACAGGAACATATGTATTTAATTAAATGTTTTGAAAAATATTCAGTAATTATTTCAGATCATGTACCAGTAAAAGCTAAGCTAAAGGTACAGGGTAATGAAGTAAAAATCAGACACTGGAGCTTTACAACTTTCCTGTTAAAGAGAAATGGATTTAAGGAATGGGTACTAGGAATGATTGAAGATTCATATGAGAAGAAATTTTTTTTTTCAGAAGGGATAGCAAATGAGAGGGTAAAATGAAAACTGGATTTAAAGGACATAGTAAAAATAGAGGAGAGATATGGAAAAAATAATATGAATTATTTTGCAGAGTTGACAAAGGTCAAGGTATTGCAGAATAAGGAGAATCTCACAGAACAATGACAAGATTAACTGCAATATGTTAAAGGGAAAATGAGGGCTCATCTAGATAATATGCATTAGTTTAGAAAGTTTGTTGTTAAGCAACTATTTTTATAGCAATTCCAGAGCCAAAAATGCTTAGCACAATGACTTAGGCAACCAAAAAGTTAAAAAAGATTGTAGCCAAGCTCTATGTCAAGAAAAATAACCTAAGATCCTATGGAAACATTAGATTTATTTTAAAGATTTTATGAAAATTTGTATAAAACAGAGGCATGTAGAAAATAAGAATAGACACAAACATAAATATTTATGGAAGGCCTAATTATGCCAAGGTTAGTGGCAGATGAGGCTCAACAATTAATAGCCAAGACAGGAAGAGAGGAGGTAAAAATGGTGATGCATAATCAACAAGGAAGTCTCAAAGAATAGGAGGTATTCCTGTGGAAGTTTGGAATTTGATAGGAAAGAGCAGTAGCATAGCTAGGGCAGCTGTCACAGGTGCAAAATGTAAGGGGGCACAATCAGCTGTCAAATTCATCCTCATGGCTCTTTAAATGCATACCAGCTTTTAAAAGCTGATATTGCCTCTATGATCACTCCTAATTGCTGTAGCATTTCCTGTGTGCTCTAAACTGTAGCAAACTGCTTAGTAAATTTATAGCAAGTAGTTTGCAACAGTGTAAAACAAAAAAAAGACTTATTTCTTTTTTATTTTTTAATTTGAGCTCTGTAGCACTCCTTGTACAGTATAAACTGCAGCAACTGCTTATTACATTTGCAGTAAGCAGTTTGCTACAGTTTAAAACAAAAACAGTTCTTTCTTTTTTAAACTGAATGCTGTAGCACTCCATACATGGTATAAACAGTAGCAACTGCTTGCTACATTTGTAGCAGGTAGTTTACTACAGTATAAGAAAAACAGAAAGATTTGTTTCTTTTTAAAAAAAAACAAAAAATGTGAGGAAGGTAGGTCAGAGGCAGGACACAGAGACATGACCTGATTGGCTCCTGCATTTCAGGAGCCCCAGGTGCCTGATTTTTTTTTTAATTACCCCTCATCTGTGGAGAGGAGAGGGTGTGATACAAAAACAAGACTTTCAGGAGCACCAGCCACCAGATCATGGATTTTTTTTGTCTCTTTCATTGAAGAGCTGGGGTAGGAAGAAGGAGGTTTGTATCTGTGTACCTGGTACCCATTTACCAGAGCTGATGGAGTGAGGTGCAAATTCATGGGACCAGTGTAAGGCATTAGTTGAGCCAGAAACACCTCTGGGAAAAAGTGTGATAAAGATCTGAATGGTTTTGTTGCACAATGTATTAAAAGTCTGGGGGGGGGTTACCACTGAGGAAGAAGGCTGTGGTGGCTGTATTGCTTAAAGAGGGTAAAAGTCCTTCAGCTCTAGATTCATATAGATTCATGTCTATTTTAAACCATGATTATAAAGTGTTTATATCTATATTAGCTAACAGAATGGCAAAGGTGCTGCCAAAATTTGTAAATATGGATCAGTTTGGTTTTGTGGAGAGACCAAAGCATTTAACTACATTTACTGCAATGACCACCTACTACAGACAGGGACTAAAGGTGGAGTTGTCTCAATTTACATCAAAAATAAATATACCTCAAGGCTGGTCAAACAAGACAATGCACTTGAGCTTCTCCATGTTCAAATCACCATAGGCAAAATCCCATACCACTTCCTTGGAAGCTATAGGTCCCCATCTATGACCCAGCAAATCTATAATGTATTTAAATGTATTGGAAACACTCACCATACAACCCAATACCATATTCATGGCCAACTTTAATTACCCCACTATTAACTTGGAATCACATTTTATTTATTTATTTATTTATTTTTATTTAACAGTTTGTTTACTGGGAAACTGTGACTTGGAACAAAGTCAATTTTCAGTGGCGACCCGGGGAAAAAATGTTCCAGACACATGTCTTTGTAACATGGGAGGAAACTGGAGCACCTGGAAGAAACCCACACGAATGCAGGGAGGACATGCAGACTCCACACAGAAGGCACCCTAGCTGAGAATCGAACTGGAGAACTTCTTGCTGTGAGGCGACAATGCTACCACTGCACCATCCAATACCACACCAAATGCACAAGCACAGAGCTTCCTGGATTTTGTAAACGAAAACTTCCTGGACCAGATTGTCAATATACCAACAAGAGCAGCAAACATACAGGATCTGGTCTTCACTAATATGGTAGAGTACTCCACACCCCCTAGTGTAATGTCTTCTCTGGTAAGCCAAACCACAGAATAGTCTCCTTTGAAGTAAAAAGTAAGACCCAGATCCCTGGCTAACACTGGAATATTCAGAAACTACTCCAAGGCTAACTTCTTACTATTAAGTGATAACCTGGCAAAATGTCAAGTCCCCATGAACCCTGAAAACACTGCTACCTACATGGAACTGTTCACAAAACCCTATACAACATGTTAATAGCTGCATAGAGGCAGCTGTACCCACAAGGAAGAAGTACAGAAATAACTAAAAAGAAAGTCACCCATCAACAGGCTATATAACAGAAGGAAGAAAATCATGGCAAAAATTAGAAGGTGCAGTGCTCAGCATAATAAAAGTACTCTCATCAAACTAAACAAACAACCCAGATGACAGATAAAGTCTACAAAAGGTAAATTTGGCCTCCCAGGCCAAGGACTACCACAAAGCATTCTTTAGTTATGTTTGCAAGGCAAAAGCAATACACAGTTGTGTACAGAGATTATTGTTAATGGAGCCACCTATATTGAGCCAGAAGATGCAGCAAACCTACTTGATGACAAATTAAGCTCAAACTTTACCCTTCTCTCCCCCTCAATCTTCCCTCAGGAAATATAACTCCCTCTGCTCTTACTAGGGAACAGCTCCTTAATGTTCACTCTAAGGCCAATTACACTGTATCAATGGGGCCAGATAATATCTCAGGATGCCTTCCATATAGCATGAAATGTGACCTATCAAGACCTCTGGAATTGATATTTAACTATAGACTCCAAACAGGCTTCATGCCTCATGAATGGAAAACAGCAACAGTCATCCCTCTGCACTAAGGTGGGCCATCTACAGACCCTGGAAATGACAGTACACTGTCTCACTAGTCTCATTTGCAAAGCCATGGAAAGAATTATCATGGAAATCATTAGTAATGCATATGAAACCTACAGACAATGGACCCAACCCAATTTGGTTTCATCTAGGGCAGGTCATGCCTACACAACCTGAAGAATTTCTTTTAGAAGGTCACCAATGCAATGGATGAGGGCAAAATGGTTCACACTATCAACCTTGACCTGGCCAAGGCATTTGACACAATACCCCACTCAGGCATTGTTGACAAACTCAAGAGGTTAGGTATAAACCCTTACTTGACCCAGTGGGTAGCCAGCTGGCTTACAACAAGTTAGACTTGAGGAGTCCACCTTTACAAATATGTCAGTCACAAGCAGAATCCTTCAGGATCAGTCCTGGAACCACTCTTTTTGGCATTTACTTCCCTGAAGTCAAGGCCAATGTCAATGGCCTCTGGTTGACTAAATTTTCAGATGACTGCAAATTAGGATCAGTCATAGAATCCCCCACTGACACAAATGTTCTCCAGGGAGGGTTGACACATCAAATAACTGATGTCAGAACCATGGTTTAAAACTAAATGACAAGAAATGCATAATAGTGTCCTTTTGGAAGTCATCAATCTCAAGTAACTATCATACTGACAACACACCCCTAAGGGCTGACCCAGTTGTCAGGGGCTTGGGGTCACACATACCCAGTAATATAGCCTTTGACCATCATGTGTCAACAGTAGTGAGGAAATAATTTTATGTTGTGCAACTTATAAACAAAGGCATGGCATTTAAGTCCAAGGAAGTCATTGTTCCACTGTATTCAGCCTTCATCAGACCTATCATTGAGTACAATGCCCCCTTTGATATGTATCTAACCAGGCACATCCAACAACTGGAATGTCCACAGAGGTTCCTCACTAAAAGAATGCAGGGTGTAAGTAATATGTGGTGTGCAGACTGTCTAAAGGCCTTATCCCTATATTATGTCCCCTATAGGCTGTTGAGGGGGATCTATGCCTGTGCCTCAAGGCATTGTCAGATCCCACCCTGATGGACATCCTGCATATCCACAAACCAAACAGCCTTGCCTGTGATATAAATAGGACCTGCTTTAGAGACAAGTATGTATCCCAAAGACTACCCCTTCTCTGGAACAGGCTCTCTGTCCATGTGAAGCAGAGTTCCTCCCTAGCCCAGTTGAAGTGTATAACTTGGACAACTGGAGGTGGAACAGGACAGGAAATTCATCACTGGATTGGCACCTGTGTCTCTGATGGACACAGGTATCCTGTAAATAGTTCACTTCCCAGGCCCCTGCTTACACTTACACGGCTAGGCTTAAAAAAGTCCCTTGTGATCATCAGCCTAGTAAACACCTATTAACCTACAAACCATAAAAAGAAATTAAATATCAATCCAGTGTCTTAGCTAACATATGAAATGAGAAAAAAATAAATCTCTGGGATAAAGCTTGGAAAACATGGCAATCAGAAAAAAAAAACATATTCTTAAAAAGAAAAAAAAAACTACAAGCAAATAAGAGATCATGATTAATTGAGAAACAGAAGAGATAATAAAACCTATTAAGACTATCTTGTAATCTACACACAAAAACAACTCAAAATATTTCTGGTTCTCCAAATATACTGCATTAAAGCTAGGAAGGTCACCTCACCTAGCTAGATTACTAGAGCATGATAACTGCACAACAGTATCCAGATTTAACAACCACTTCATACAGACAGTAACCTGTGTCATAAAACAATAAACACCCCCTTTAGACTCTGAATAAAAAACAACCACAAATGGCTTCATTTTTTTCTTGTATCTGGTCTTTTGACCAGATTTTTCTGCTTTTTTTATATTATACTGCCTACATCTCTTAAAACTGAACAAGGAGAAAGAAAGAAAGAAAGAGAGAAATAGAGAAAGAGGGAAAGAAAGAAAGAAAGAAAAAGAAAGAGAAAGAAAGAAAAAAGCTGGAATCTGGAGCACCTGTTTACTTTACTACCCCTATTACATGCAAAAATAATTGAGAAACGTTTACTTGATAGCATGCAGATTATGTCATTTATTATAAAACTACTACTATTAAAAACAGAATTTTGTTTTACTTACAGTTAACTCGTTCCTTCATCTCCCCCCAAATGTTCTTCCAAACAATGACATGAAGTAGGGCATATGTTTTGGAATCCCTTACAAGTTTAACAAAGTCAAAAAAGTCCAATATTTTCAGATTTTCTTGTTCTGTCATATTTCACAAATATAATGAATGCTTTGTAATCTCATGTTTATTTGTCAATTTCCGAGTTGCTGGTTTTTCTTCCTGTTGATCTCCATTTCCCAAATCCAGTCTGCTTCATTTCCAACATACTCTCGGTTCTTCTAGTCAACTCTTGTGCTTTTTACTGTCTCCCAAACATTTCATTTGAAAAGTGGATATGGATGTATGAGTAAATGCAAACATGCTTGATTTCCAGCAACATTGATAGTGTGTACTACTGCAGAGGACTTGACTTGATTGTAGAGTGAAAAGACAAGCATACACACACTACAGTCTAATCCATCTACAGTTATGTTATTATTGTTATGTTATTAGTTATTAGTTATGTTACCTAATATATTATCTACTATAACTAATTTCTTTAAAATTAAATGAAATCAATTTTTTATTCATTTTACAGTTATAGGACATTCTTTTGTCACATCTCCAAAATGTTATTGTCTGATCGTGGTTGTATTTCGCAAAGCAGTTATATATCCTCATGACTTCTTTTTTTTTTTTTTTTTTTTGTGGCAATCTTTGACATTTTCTCAGTAACTATGCAGATGCATGAGCAGTATACAACATTTTTTAAAATATCTGTGGTTTATTTTTTCTTGCTTTGCCATTTCAGTGTGGTGGAACTGTCCGGGGTCGATCCGTCTGGGGTCGAACTGGCTGGGGTCAAAACATTCCGTACCCACCACAATACTATATGCTTCTCCTATCTTCACTAACCTTAGAAAATCCAACCTAACCAAATTAGAAGCCTGCTACCTCAAAATAGCTAGATTTGCTACTAACCTCCCCAACAGATCACACCACTGCACAGCCCTGAAACATCTAAAATGGCTTGAATTACCAAATCTGTTATCACTCAACCAACTTACTATTGGCCATACCATTATACACCAATCTGACAACTGTCCATCCCTTAGAAACCTTGTACAGCCTTACTCAACCAACCCAACCTTATGGTCATCTACTGTTAAAAGTCACCAAAGCCAACAACAGTTTCGGAGACTCTCTGTTCTCAAACCATATAGCAAAAACCTGGAACTCTATACCCCAACTTACACACAACACTACCGTAATGTCCAAACTCAAGCTCCTTCTCAGAGAACACCTACATAACAAATGGCTATGCTCCAGCACTACCCCTGGATAAACAGGACATGCCCTCTCCATCCTAACGTCTCACTTACTGTTTTTCCATAGCTCTTTTTTCCAATCTCCCAACCAATGTGATTCCCATACACCAGTCAGTTGAGTCAGCTACAAAATGATATGGTGTATGTTTATGTTTTACAGTTTACCTATGTCTTACCCCGACTCGCTATGTGTGTCAATATCAACTTAAGTTGCAACAATGTAGCCAGTATGTAATCTATTCTTGTAGTCATGCTTGTATTGCATTTGTGAACCTCTATCAAGATGTTATAATTATGTCTGAAATTTATTCATGCTTTTACATATATATGTATTCTCATTGTATCTATTGTAGTGTATGGAGCTTTTCTCCCAGGCCTCTGCTGAAAATGGGCTACTAGCCCAGTTGGACCATCCTGATAAACAAATGTAAAATAAATAAAAATAAATAAATAACATTTTATGAGGTGTGAAGAAAGATCTATGCAAGAATGTCCAAGTAAAAAGTTTCCATCTAAGAGAAGAAGTTGTCTATTTGGAAGATATTAAAAATTATTTTTTATCCTCTTCATCTGGAGGTCTATTAATGTGAGTAAAATAGTTCAAATAATTGTCATTGCAACTTTTTGTTTCTTTCCTCACCATTTTGTATAATTTGGATAAGAGACCCTCTCCAAGTGTGTTTTGTTGTATTAATGGCATTAAAAATTCAATTAATTTTAGGATAAGATCTATTACCCATGGTTGCATTAACTTAATTTTACCTTCTACCTATTGTCTGCAAGATTGTACATCCAACCACATATCTTTTCTTAAATCACATTTACTTAAGATATAATCAATAGAATGTAGTTTTTCATTATACAGTAATTGAAACCACTATATCATTTTTTTTTCTTTAAATGTAATCATTGTGCCTAATTTTGAAGTAAAAATAATATTTTGAGTGTATGGTATAGGAAAAAGAAAAATCCATGCCTTATATAAGTTGGATTTCTATATATTAAGTTTCTAATGGTATTTAATATAGTAGAAATAAAATAAAAGTTAGTTGTCTGGTGACTCCTTTTTGAAACGTAAGGATTATCCTCACAGATCAAAAGCCTAGTCTCTGAATCTATGCACCTTTAAACATGGATAAACATTATATTCTGTAAATGTATCAAAAATATTTAAAACTGTCTTTTACAATATTAGAACACAACCAAATTTTAAAAAAACTTCAAAAACAGATTAAAAAATTTAAATTTAAAAAGCACAGTAAAAAAAAAAAACGTTGTCTAACTCAGACACAACCTGGACTACACTCAACACCTTGAATAATAGCAGCCACAAGAAAATAAAGTGTCAGCCAGTACCATATAATTTCCCAGAAATTACTACTTTCCAAATCAAACTTAACACTTTAAACATATACTAATCTCAAAAGCTTCTATTTTTTCTGTAAAAGCAAATTCTTACACATGTTCTGCTCATTTGTATACTTTACCACTATTATAACCTGGTATATATTTGTAATACACAATCTTATGCTTTACTGCAAATGTACAACTATAGTATTACACATACTAATATCAATCCACTGTCACCAGCATGTACGTTAGTTGGTTGTGATTTTTTTTTCCTACTTGCTACACTAAAATGTATTCCCAAAAAAACAGTAATTAATACAAAGACTAAAAATGACAATAGTAATATTAACAAGAAACATTTGCATAAAATGAAATCAACAAAGACAATATATTTATATATAAGTTTTAAAAAATCCAATACAATAGTGGCAGGATAATCCCCGAGTAGGAACATTTACAAGAACCTGATTGTAGATATACTGTAAATTGGAGTGTTAGAACTGCAAGAAAGAAAAGCAGATAATAACAGAGAAAAACTTAAAGGAATCAAAAGTAGAATTTAGGAAGAAATCAGTTAGAGATCAGGTCAGAGCTTGGCAAGGGCAGGACCAGGTCTTAAGAAGGTAGTGTTTGAGTTGTACTTTGAAATGGAACTTATAGGGGATACTTCTTATTTTAAGTGGAAGGGAGTTCCAGGTGTGAGCTACAGAGTATTTATATAGGGACCTACCAATATTTTTTGACGGTTTGCAAATGTCAAGAAGATGTTTGACAGATGTATGAAGTTGATGTCGGGGGTTATATAGATACAATATTAGAGATGGAGGGACAAGAAGTGGGACTATAAAGAACTGAGTGCATGATATGCAGTTGAGAAAGAAACAATTGTTTAGGGAATTCATGCCATTGTAATGATTTAAGGGCAAGGCAGTGGTGGGATTTGTAGGGGAGATTAGAGGTGAATCTAGCTATTTTATTGTATGTTTGCTCTAGTTTAGAGAAAAGTGAAGACTGAAGGTTAGTAAAAACTGGAGTTGCATACAAAAGACAGAGTAATAGGAGATACAGGGCCAGGGAGGGCTTGGTGGAGAGTGAAAGCAGTTTGTGGTTATGGTACGGGAGACCAAGTTTCTGGTGTTTTTTTTTTTTATGCAATGATGGATATGTATGTAGAATTTATAATGAAATTTAATTTTAATTAATCATCAATTATAACACCAAGTAATTTAGTATGGGGTTCTGGTCTGATAGTGGTATTGTTGAGGGTGGTAATAGCAAAAGTGGATTTGTGTGTACCCAGTGTTTTAAGAAGAAAAGTAGAAGCTTAGTTTTTTTTGGATTTAGAATTAGTTGATTATCAGTGAGCCAGGTTTCGATGGATGTAAAAGTGTAGAAATACTATTGGATGACCACAAGAACCAAAAAACTAAACTGGAAGATGCAGAAGAACAGACTTACAATCTATAGTGGGGACTCAACCAAGGTTTGTATACAAAAATCAAAACAACTTAAAAATATTTTAGAAAGAGAGAGAAACAAATTTGTATATTGCTCTAACATCACACAGAAAAGATGGAGCATGTACAAGTGTGGGAACTGTAATATATGTAGATACATTTCTGAAGGTCCCTTAGTTAATTTAGAACATTTGCCTTATACTTTGAAAGTTCCAGGTCATTTTAACTGTAAGAGCAAAGGAGTTGTATACATTGGTATGTGTGCATATTGTAGTGCATTCTACATTGGTATGACTACAAGAGCCCTATGCACCAGAATAAAAGAACAGTATTACAATATTAGAAAACATGACAAGACAAATGCTTTTTATAAGCATACCATCATCTGTCCTATGTACAAAAAGTTTTTGTTTTCCATGCTGGAACAAGGAAGTCATGACTTTAGGAGTGGCAATTTCAAAACATATTTTGAACAAAAGGAGGCTTTATGGCAAATCAGATTAAATTCAGATAAAAAACCTGGTATAAATGATGCTGTTAACATTAAATGTTTTTTGAAAGATCGTAGAGTCTATATAAGGAAATAACTTCCTGAGCTTTGAAATTTTATTGATTAATTGTATAATTGTTTAAGTGGAAGGATGTGTTTATTGGTGCAAAGGTATTCAAAACTGTTTTTAAATGTGATGTTGAAAATGTTCATTTTATTCTGAAGAAGTCTGGTTACGAAAGCGTGGATTAAATGTTTTTATTATCGTGTGGATTTTACACTGTTCTTCTGCATCTTCCAGTTTAGTTTTTTGGATGTAAAAGTGTCTTGGGTAAGAGCAAGGAATTCTGGGATGCTGTGGGCAGTGGTAATAAGGGACAAGTCATCGGCATATTGTAAGAGTGTGGAGAGGCTGGTAGCAGTGCATAAACTGTTAGTAAAAATAATGAACAAGAGAGGACCCAATATAAAGTCTTGGGGGACACCGGTGCTAACAGGAAGAAATGTGGAGGTGACAGTTTTCCAGCGTATAGATAGTTTTCTATTAGATAAGTAGCTTAAAGAGGGGGTGGAGAGATGAAGGTCAGAGAGTTTAGTTATCAGTTTAGAATGAGAGACAGTATCAAATGCTTTGGAGAGGTTGAGGAATAAAGAGGAAACTAGTAGGCTGTTGTCATGGGCTTCTGCTACTGTTTGGGTGAATGAGAGTAGAGCTAGAGTAGAGCTGTTGATGTACTGTGGTGGGGTCTGAAGCCATGTTGGGTGGGAGTAAGAAGGTTATTATCTAGCAGGTGTTTAAGTAGCAGAGTGTGGACACACTTTTCTAGAATTTTGGAAAGGGGGGATAGTATAGCAATGGGACAATAGTTGGAGGGGTCAGTGGAGGTTCCTCCTTTGTGAAGAGGGATTGTGTAGAAGGATTTCCATACATCTGGGACAAGAGATTCAGTAATAGAATGATTAATAAGGATAGAGGCAGGGTAAGTGATAGCATCGGCAGCAATTTTAAGAAAGTAGGAAGGTAGATTGTCAACAGAGGGAGAGCAAGGCTTAAGTTTATTTAGTTGGGATTTGATGAAGACAATGGGAACTGGTTGTAGGGAGAATGTACTGGAGGAAGGAGGACTGGGATTTAAAGAGATGATACAGTAGAACTATTTGGAGTTAGTTTTTGGATTGTTTCAATAAAGTAATTATTTAAAAAAGCAGCAGTCTCTAAGGCAGTATTGAGAGGGAACGTGTTGGGGGTAGGAGGATTACCAGGGTGGAGGATTTTATTTATGGTAGATAAACATTTTTTATGGCTGCTATATGGGCTACTTTGGTTGGAGGCAAAGAAAGTTTTTTGTCTCTGATAACTAGTTTTTTACACCTGTTTCTAAGTTCCTTGTAGTTTTGGAATAAGGGATGAGTTTTATTTCTGGCTCAAGTTTTCCAGGCAGCATCCCTCTGATGCATGATAAATCATGTTTGCTTAGTTAACCAGGGAGCACATTTTGATTTTACCCTGATTTTCCTGGAAGGTGCCATGGAGTTTAGTACATCTAGAAATAGAATATTGAAAGAGGCTACAGCATCATTAAGGGGGAGGTTTTAAGGAAGGACCAGTTTATATTGGACAAAGTGGAGATGAAATTGTCTGGATTGAAGTGAGTCAGATTATGACATTCTCTGTAAAGGTGTTCTTTGGGAGGGTGTTGGGAGTTTCTCTGGATATAAATAGGGGAATGGTCACTTAGAAAGCTAGGGAGAATCGCAGGGTTATGGTAGAGACAAGGGTCAGATGTAAGGATCCAATCCATTAGAAATCCTGAAGTAGAGCTTCTCTTGGACCTGGTAGGGGAAGATATTAGTTGGTGGAAGCCGTACAGATTGAGACTATGAGTAGGAGATGAGGAAGAAAGAGTGGTCTGATCTATATTTATGTTGCCAAGTATAATGGTTTTGTAAGGAAAGCTTAGGGTGAGCCAAGAGAGAAAGTTTTCAAGGATAGTGTGTCTATACACACTGAGCAGAGTGAATGAAAGGTGTTGACTACAACTCTTAGCTGAGATATATAAGTATCCTGTTTTTTGTCAATTATTTATACAGTTTATTGTTTCTAGCAATTTATATATAGCACTTTTATTGTAATCTGCACGGGTAACTGATTTGTTTGCAGTTAAAAGCATTCTGTATCTTTACAAATCTTTATCTGTTTAAAAACTTTCATTTTGTGGCTTTCTCTAGTGCTTTTTAGGCTAATAGCTTTAGTGTCCCCACCCACTCTCCCTGTTGATGTCTTGTGTTATACTTGCTGGCTTTGCAGTTGCCCACCCCTACTGTAGATCTGATCTGGGACACTCCTCCCAGTCTAGTGTCATAGGTTCATAGGTTCATACTAGGCTATCTGCCCTAGGGCATTTATAAGCCTAGCCAGAGTGTGTTTGGCTTTTGCCACCCATTTTAAATGAATTTTGCTATGCCCTTTTTCGAGGTTAGTATACTGTGCCTCTGTCTAACAGTGACACAGAAGTGATACCCGGGGTAAACCTACTATCTCCCATCCACTCATCAAGATTCCTCTTGAAGAGAGTCAATGAGGGACTCTGCCTAACCTGGACTGGGATTTTATTTCAGAGTGAAGGGAGTCTGTGGGTTATGAATCTGTCCCTCCAGCATGTCCTATTTATTTCAGTGCTGAGGTTCAAGTCTCTCGAGCGCATAGCTCGATGGGATTTGGAATTTCTGAGGTGCAGCATGTCCATTAATTCCGGGTTGGACATGGCTTTATACATCAGGCACAGATCGCCTCTGAGCAGGCGGTATGCCACTGAGTAGAGCTGGGGTTTTCTTTAACCGGGCAGCATATGGCATCTGTTTGAGCCCTTTGATCCTCCTGGCAAGGTACTTTTGGGGTCTTTCCAGTTGCTGCAGGTGTCTGGTAAGGTACATCCCAAAAGGGGCATTGTACTCAATTATGGGCCTGATGAGGGATGAGTAAAGAGGCACGATGACCTCCCCTGTCTAGATGTGAATCCCTTCATGATTAGGTGGGCTATATAAAATGTTTTTCTAACCACTTTGGCCACGTGGTTGTCAAATGAGAGGTTGCTATCAATTTGGGTCCCCAGGTCCCTAATTACTTCTTCCATTCTTAATGGATTGCCACCTATGTGGTAATTTGTGGGCACTTTGTTTTTGCCAAAGGGGATGACTATACACTTTTTGGCGTTTAGCTTGAGGCCATGGCTCTGGCACCAGTTGTCTGTTTCTATGAGGCCCTTTTGTAGGATGCTTGTGTCGGCTGGAGAGTCGATTATGGCGCCCAGTTTGCAGTCATCTGCAAACTTGGTCAGCCACAGTCCTTCAGGGGGTTAGCCTGTTCCTCCGAGAAATATATACTGAACAAGGGAGGTCCCAGGACTGAGCCTTGTG
Source organism: Protopterus annectens (assembly GCF_019279795.1). Classification (NCBI taxonomy): domain Eukaryota; kingdom Metazoa; phylum Chordata; order Ceratodontiformes; family Protopteridae; genus Protopterus; species Protopterus annectens. The sequence goes on along the minus strand of NC_056746.1, from coordinate 1,388,959,348 downwards.
GGATGCCACTTGTAACTGGTTTGGAGTATGACATGGCTCCAGAAATTCTAACCATGTGGGTTCTGTCCTTGAGCCAGTTTGCAACCCATCTAGTGACATAGGGGTTTATATTTAAGCTGGTGAGCTTATCTATAATGCCTGAGTGGGGTATTGTATCGAAGGCTTTTGCAAGATCCAGGTAGGCTGTGTGGACCACCTTCCCCTCGTCAATGGCTTTGGTGACTGTTTCAAAGAAATCAACCAGGTTTAAGAGGTTTAAGAGGCAGGATCTGCCCTTAACAAAGCCGAACTGGGTAGGATCCAGTGTCTGTAGGTCCCCAATATCTTTATTTATGAGGTCCATGATGATCCTTTCCATAGCTTTGCAGACCAAGCTAATCAGGCTTATGGGGCAATAGTTTCCAGGATCCGTTGAGGCACCACCTTTGTGGAGAGGGACCACTGTTGCTGTACGCCACTCTTTGGATACATATCCTGTAGTAAGGCTGAGACTGAACAGTAGTTTTATGTTTGGGTTTAGTTCTTCTTGGAGTTCATGTATGATGCAGCCCAGGACACCATCTGGTCCCATTGATGCTGTGTTTTTTGCTTTGGAGAGGGCGGCTCTTACCTGAGCATCTGAGATGTCAGGGGGGCAGCACTCTGCTGGGATAGATATTTGCCCTTTTGGTGGGGAAGGGGGGGAGAAGTTTGCACTGAACCTGTCAGCTAGGATGTTGGCAATGTCTGTGGGTTTGGTGTATTTTTTGTCATTTTGGACTAATTCTGAGCATACTGGGAATTCCCACCCAGGTTCCTAACATAACTAAAGAAAGCCTTGTGATTATCCTTAGTGTCCTGTGAAATTTTTCTCTCAAAGCTGGCCTTAGACGATTTTATGAGTGCCCGTAGTTTTTTTGCTAATACTGATCAGAGATGTCTTCCCTTTTTGGGATTTTGCTCTATCATGTAGTAGCTTCCTCCTTCTATTGTATAGTTTGTTTATGGCTGTGGTCCACCAGACAGGACGCCTAACTTTGGAGGATTGGGTCTTGGTTTTATTTGGGATTGCATGATCCATGCATTCCTGAAGGTGTTCATAGAATGCGTTTATAAAGGATTCTGTGGTCTGGGCCGTATTTTCCACAGGCCCAGGGGCTTTGAAGGATTCCACCTTGGTTTTGAGGAGTGTGAAATTTGCTTTAGAGAAGTTTTTCACTGTGGTTTTCTGGGCAGGGGCTGGGGTTGGGATGTGAATATCTAGTGAGATTAGTTTATGGTCTGATCTTACCAGTGAGGGATACACTTCTGGTCTGGAGCACAGAGTCCCCATGTTGGTGATTATCAGTCCAGTATGTTTTCCCCTCTTGTGGGAGTGGCAACAAGTTGTACCATAGCATTTGAGTTGAGCTAATGACCGCAAGCGATGCTTGTGGTCATTAGCTCATTCTACCTAATACCGGGAGAACATTTGATAAGGCCTTCTGTTTTTCCTTTTTCCCTTTCAAAAAAAAAATTTTTTTTGCCTGAATTTCCTTATGTTCTGACTGTGCTTCTCAAACATTTTGGAAACAGAGTATATTTTAGAGCATTTATTATAACTGTAATTGCCTTAATATTGCTACAACTCAAGTGCTCTAGGTTGCACTGCATCTGAAGTGTTTGTGTGTTTTAGCTGCTTTTCTGTATATATAGACTTCTCTGTATATGTAGACTAGCTACTTATTCTGCTGTATTACTGCCTCTTAAATCGTTTTCCAGTTGTGCACTTGCCTTGTTTCATTTAAAAAGTTTTAAATTGCTAATTTTGTAGAGTTTTAATTGCATTTACTGTTTAGGACTACACACTCAACTGTGTTAACCTTTTCTGTGTTTATTTACTGTATTATTGCATTGTTTAGCCTGTTACAACAAAAACAAATATATACTATCTTGCTTGCTCGTTTCCCACCTTTTCTACCAGGCCATATCCCAGGCCTTGCTTGTCTCAGGACTTTAATTTCTGTGCTCAGATCTATCCAGACCTTGCTGTGGTAGAGGGAAGTCCTACTGCCTACCAGTGAGACTGGTGAGCATTGTACTGCCTATCTAACGCTAGAGGGGTGGTTTCCAGCTCTGAAATTGTAATTTTATTAGCCTTTTTGGGCTGGTTTCTATCCTTTCAACTTTCTGGCTTAAAAATGCATGTGTTTGCACATTTTTCGCATCGTGCAGCACTATGAGACCACAGTTAAACTATTCCAGGTGCCAGAAAGTCTGCTCTTCAAATTTTCCCTTAAAACTAGCTGGTTTCTCAGTAGTAGCACTAAAATCTGAACCCCTGTGACTAGCACTTGCTCTAGAACCTGCTGGAAAACACTAGGAAGCCTGAAACTGATACAAGCACTCAGCTCTCCTTGTCAATAAGGAGAAATTAATCATAGGCACTTAACAGCCTACAATTGCAAAGTACCTTGAAAAGGTAAAGGAAAACAGCTCTTAAACCTTACAAAAAAGCACCAAAACAGGCATGTCCAAGGGTCAGCTTCTGGTGATTTCTCCTGTCCACCTGGTGAATCTGGGCATACTGGGACAATGCGGCAACTGCCTCATGTACACAGACAATCCTCTCCTCCTACCACCCAACACTACAACCTGCGAGAGATGCACTTACATAACCAAACTGGAAGCAAAGCTCTCTCCGGTCAAGACTGTGCTAGACAGTCAAGAGGAGAAGGCTAACACCTGCATTACACTTCTAGCAACTCATAGCCCTTCAAAACCCACACCATCAACTCCCACACATAGCAACACTAAACCCCACATATGCGGAGGCCCTTAACATTAACCTGCCCAAGCAACAAGGACCTCCAAAGCCAAAACGCAAACAAACACCAGTCACAACCAAAATGACACATAGCTCACAACACCAGTGTGCCACCCAACAACAGCCCCTAAGGCAAGACTATGTACCCAACACTTTAGTCATAGGTGACTATATAGTCAGGCACACTGATGTCCCACTCACCAGGCTGAACAAGGAGAAAATTACAGTCAGCTGCCTGTCGGGTGCCAGGCTCCGCCACATAACGCATGCACTCAAGTCACTCCACAAGTACAAATACGACTCTGTCATTGTCCATGCTGGAGTAAATGACTTGAGACGTACCTCCCTGGACTACATGAAAAGAGACATGGAAGAGCTCCTGGATCATGTGACCCAGGCAGATATGACCCTAGCCCTGAGTAGCATCCTGCCTTCGCCCAGAATGATACCACAGTATAAGGACAAAATGATTGTCTTCACAGTATAAGGACAATGACTGACTGATTGAGGGCTCAGTGTCTGTTATTCTAAAAGTGTATTAGTTCTGGTTTAAGCAATTGGGCTTCAGGCCAGTTATTTTACATTAAGAAGGTTTGTGGTCTGCACTCTTGTGGGAGGAGAGGCTGGACTCTGCCCTTCTGAGCTGGGAATTTCTGGTTAAAGGCTTATAGTGCCTGCATATTTTAACTGTTTCTACTGAAATTGGTACACCTTGTTTGCTGTAGCATAGACTAGATCTAGGCCTGCTGAATCTAGCTTTGTTTGTATGCTTGTTTGCTTGTTATTTCCCTGAAATGCTAATTCCACCTAAAATGCAGCTTTTCAGCGCTTCTGTGGATCCCTAGTAATATCTGCATTGCTTACTGTACTTATTTCCTTGTTTCATTTGAAAGAAAGTTACTGTGTCATTTTGCATTTAAGTTACCCTGTAACACATTGCATTTAAGTTACCTGGCACTTGCTCACTAAAGCAATTATATAAGTCAGCACTAAAAAATTAAAAGCACTACACCCTCACAAACTCCCCTTGAGTACCTTGCTCCCCATTGGCCCTTTTTTTCAATTATAAATGATTCCCAGTACTATTCTAGCATGTTTAAAGGTCTGTTGTCAATCTCCTCTCCGGTCCAGCTGGTGAATCTGGGAATCTTGAGGCAATGTTACAACTGCCTCATGTACACAGACAACCCTCTCCTCCTCCCAACAAATTCCAACACATGTGAGAGATGCAACCATATAGCCAAACTGGAGGCTAAGCTCTCTCAACTCAGTACTGGTGTAACCAGTCAGGAGGAGAAGAAAACCACACTCACTACAATTCCAGTCTCACATAGACCTACCACGACAGCAAACCAAACACATAAACACACAAAAACATACTCGGAGGCTCTAAATAAAAATCTGCCTAAGCAGCAGAGACCTCCAAACAGACACCCAAGCAACCGTTACCCCAAAACAAAACACGTGCAACACATAGCTCACAAAGCCAGTGTGCCGAACAGTCACAGCCCTTAAGGCTAAACAACACACCTGATACACTTGTAATAGGTGACTCTATCGTCAGGCACACTGACATCCCGCTCACCAAGCTGAACAAGGAGAAGGTCACGATGAGCTGCCTGTCAGGCGCTAGGATCTGCCACATAACACAAGCACTCAGGTCACTCCAAGGCAAGTACAAATATGACTCAGTCATTGTCCATGCTGGTGTGAATGACCTGAGATGTACCTCCCTGGACTACATGAAAAGAGACATAGAGGAGCTCTCTGAGCATGTAGCCCAGGCTGGTATGACCCTGACCTTGAGTAGCATCTTACCCTCACCAAGAATGATGCCATAATATGAAGACAAGATGATTAATTTCAACAATTGGCTTAAGTATTGGTGTCATTCAAAGGGGATCCAATGCCTGTCAGCCTGGGATGACATGCTCGACAAGCCATGATGCTTCGCTAGGATCGGCTTGCACCTGTCACCCCTGGGCTTTCGGATATTGGCAAAGGCTCTTGCTACCCCCATAGTGCCTTTTTTAGGCAAGGCTCAAAAGACAAACCCACCTCCATAGGTATCACAAGGGATAAGAAACTAAGAGTAATGCTACTCAACGCCAGAAGTCTAAACATCAAGATGCATGCACTCGAAACTCTCCTTAGCTTGGAGAACATCGATATCTGTGCAGTAACAGAAACCTGGTTCAAGGCTCCCGAGAGCACCCCAGCACTACCAGGTTATACCTCATACCATGTTTTTCAGCCCCAAAACTTGGACCGAACCAGAAAAGGAGGGGGAGTATCAATATTTGTCAAAGATACCCACACCTCCAGGTTGGTGGCACAGCACGAAGCATCAGAGACTATCCATGTGCAACTAACAGTGGGTAAAACTGCCTTCCAGTATATAGCCTGCTACAGACCACCCTCCCAAACCCAGGAACCCCACTCGGCCTTCCTGAGAACACTGAAAAATATGAAGGTCTCTCCAAACACCATTATATTGGGTGACGTCAACTACCCAAACATAGACTGGGAGCATTACTCTAGCTCCAACACCCTAGCTCAAAGGTTCCTAGAATTTATAAACTCAAATATTATGGAACAACTTGTTACCACTCCCACAAGAGGGGAAAACATACTGGACCTGATCATCACCAACATGTGGACTCTATGCTCCAGACCAGAAGTGTATCCCTCACTAGTAAGATCAGACCATAAACTAATCTCACTGGATATTCATATCCCGACCCCACCCCCTGCTTAGAAAACCACAGTGAAAAACTTCTCTAAAGCAAATTTCACACTCCTCAAAACCGAGGTGGAATCCTTCAAAGCCCCTGGGCCTGTGGAAAATATGGCCCAGACCACAGAATCCTTTATAAACGCATTCTATGAGCACCTTCAGGAATACATGGATCATGCAATCCCAAATAAAACCAAGACCCAATCCTCCAAAGGCAGATGTCCTGTCTGGTGGACCCCAGCCATAAACAAACTATACAATAGAAGGAGGAAGCTACTACATGATAGAGCAAAATCCCAAAAAGGGAAGGCATCTCTGATCAGTGTTAGCAAAAAACTACGGGCACTCATAAAATCGTCTAAGGCCAGCTTCAAGAGAAAAATTGCACAGGACACTAAGGATAATCACAAGGCTTTCTTTGGTTATGTTAGGAACCTGGGTGGGAATTCCCAGATATGCTCCGAATTAGTCCAAAATGACAAAAAATGCACCGAACCCACAGACATTGCCAACATCCTAGCTGACAGGTTCAATGCAAACTTCTCCCCTCCCCCCACCAAAAGGGCAAATATCTATCCCAGCAGAGTGCTGCCCCCCTGATATCTTAGATGCTCAGGTAAGAGCCGTCCTCTCCAAAGCAAAAAAACACAGCATCAATGGGACCAGACGGTGTCCCGGGCTGCGTCCTACATGAACTCCAAGAAGAGCTAAACCCAAACATAAAACTACTGTTCAATCTCAGCCTTACCACAGGATATGTACCCAAAGAGTGGCGTACAGCAACAGTGGTCCCTCTCCACAACGGTGGAGCCTCAACGGATCCTGGAAACTATTGCCCCATAAGCCTGACTAGCTTGGTCTGCAAAGCTATGGAAAGGATCATCATGGACCTCATAAATAAAGATATTGGGGACCTACAGACACTGTATCCTACCCAGTTTGGCTTTATTAAGGGAAGATCCTGCCCCTTAAACCTGGTCGATTTCTTGAAACAGTCACCAAGGCCATTGACGAGGGGATGGTGGTCCACACAGCCTACCTGGACCTCGCAAAAGCCTTCGATACAATACCCCACCCTGGCATTATAGATAAGCTTGCCAGCTTAAATATAAACCCCTATGTCACTAGATGGGTTGCAAACTGGCTCAAGGACAGAACCCACATGGTTAGAATTGCTGGAGCCATGTCAGACTCCAAACCAGTTACAAGCAGCATCCCACAAGGCTCAGTCCTGGGACCTCTCTTGTTCGGTATATATTTCTCGAAGGTACAGGCCAACACAGAAGGACTGTGGCTGATCAAGTTCACAGATGACTGCAAACTGGGCACCATAATCGACTGTCCAGCCGACACAAGCATCCTCCAAAAGGGCCTCATAGAAACAGACAACTGGTGCCAGAGCCATGGCCTCAAGCTAAACGCCAAAAAGTGGATAGTCATCCCCTTTGGCAAAAAACAAAGTGCCCACAAATTACCACATAGGTGGTAATCCATTAAATACGGAAGAAGTAATTAGGGACCTGGGGACCCAAGTTGATAGCAATCTCTCATTTGACAACCACGTTGCCAAAGTGGTTAGAAAAACATTTTATATAGCCCACCTAATCATGAAGGGATTCACATCTAGATCAGGGGAGGTCATCGTGCCTCTTTACTCATCCCTCATCAGGCCCATAGTTGAGTACAATGCCCCTTTTGGGATGTACCTTACCAGACACCTGCAGCAACTGGAATGAACCCAAAAGTACCTCACCAAGAGGATCAAAGGCCTCAAACAAATGCCATATGCTGCCCGGTTAAAGAAACTCCAGCTCTACTCAGTGGCATACCGCCTGCTCAGAGGCGATCTGTGCCTGACGTATAAAGCCATGTCCAACCCGGAATGAATGGACATGCTGCACCTCAGAAAATCCAAATCCCATCGGAGACTTGAACCTCAGCATTGAAATAAAGAGGACATACTGGAGGGACAGATTCATAATCTACAGGCTCCCTTCACTCTGGAATAAAATCTCAGTCCAGGTTAGGCAGAGTCCCTCATTGACTCTCTTCAAGATGAATCTTGATGAGTGGATGGGGGAATCGTAGGTTTACCCTGGGTATCACTTCTGTGTCACTGTTAGACAGAGGCACAGTATACTAACCTCGAAAAAGGGCATAGCAAAATTAATTTAAAATGGGTGGCGAAAGCCAAACACACTCTGGCTGGGCTTATAAATGCCCTAGGGCAGATAGCCTAGTATGAACCTATGAACCTATGAACAATTGGCTAAGCTTCTGGTGTCATTCAAAGATGATCCAGTATTTGTCTGCCTGGGAAGACATGAGCGACAAACCACGATGCTTTGCCAGAGATGGTCTGCACCTGTCACCCCTGGGATTCAGGTTACTGGCTAAAGCTCTTGCCAACCCTATAGTGCCTTTTTTAGGCAAGGTTCTAAGGATAAAACCACCACCGTAACAGATACAAGCATGCAAAATCTGAAGGTAATGCTACTCAATGCTAGAAGTCTAAACCTCAAAATGCACTCTCTCAAGGTACTCCTAAAAATGGAGAACATCGATATCTGTGCAGTGACTGAGACCTGGTTCAAGGCTCCAGAGAGCACCCCTACAATACCAGGCTACAATTCTTACCACACTTTTCAGCCACAAAACCAAGACCGAAACACTAAAGGTGGAGGAGTGTCCATATTCACCAAGGATATTCCCACGTCTAGGCTAGTTGCCCAACACAATGCATCTGAAATTCTCCAGGTGCAACTACCACTAGGTAAGACTGCAATCCAAATTGTAGCTTGCTACAGATCCCCCACCATACCCCAAGATTCTCACTACACCTTCCTAAACATACTGGAAAATATTAAGATACAACCAAACACCCTAATACTGGGTGATTTCAACTACCCTGCCATTAATTGGGAAAACTGCTCAGATACCAACTCCTTTTCCCAACGGTTCTTGGAATTCATAAATTCCAAAGCCCTCGATCAACTAATCCATTATCCCACCAGGGGTCCAATATCCTAGACCTGGTCATTACCAACATGGGAGATAGATGCTCCACACCAGTGGTCACCCCCTCATTGGTCAGGTCTGACCATAAGCAAATCACCCTTGACATCCCCATCCCACCCCCACCCCCCAGTAAGGAAACCTCCTTAAAAAACTTCTTCAAAGCCAACTTCATGCTTCTGAAGTCAGAAGTGACAAACTTCACAACAGCCATGCAGATGGGATCTGGAAGTTCGAATGCAGAATCCTACACTAAGGTACTGTACGAGCACATCCACTCGTGCATGAATCGTGCCATCCCAAATAGAACCAAGATGCTCTTCTCCAAAAAAAGGAAGCCAATCTGGTGGTCCCCTGCTATAAACAAACTATACAACAGAAGAAAGAAACTGTTGCAAAAAAGAGGAAAATCCCAGGATGCAAAAATCTCCCTCACCAGCCTCAGTAAGAAACTGAGATCCCTCATAAAATCCTCAAAAGCTAGTTACGAAAAAAAAATTGCCAAAGATTCCAAAGACAGCCACAAGGCATTCTATAGTTATGTCAAGAATCTAAATGGCAATGCTCAGATCTGCTCTGAGCTACAACAGAATGGCATTAAATATACTGATCCCAAGGATATTGCCAATATCCTGGCAGATCAATTTAGTGCCAACTTCACACCACTCTCACCCCCTAAAGGGCCCATCTCAATACCAAAACATTGCCAAATTCCAATACTCACAGCCACACAGGTAGAAACAGCACTCTCCAAAGCTAAGAATACAGCACCCATGGGACCAGATGACATCCCAGGCTGTGTACTACATGAACTACAAGATGAACTGGCACCCCACCTAAGTGTCATGTTTAATCATAGCCTCACCTCAGGCTTCGTGCCCACTGAGTGGCACACAGCTACAGTTATCCCGCGCCACAAGGGAGGATCCGCCTTGTATCCTGGGAACTACCATCCCATCAGTCTGAAAAGCCTGATCTGCAAAGGCCTGGAACGCATTATCATGGAACTTATAAACAAAGACATTGGCAACCTCCAGACACTGGACCCCACCCAGTTTTGGTTTGTGAAGGGCCGATCTTGTCTCCTGAATCTGATTAACTTCTTTGAATCGGTCTCTAGAGCTGTGGATGAGGGTAAAGCAGTCCACACAGCCTATCTGGACCTTGATAAGGCCTTCAACACCATCCCCCACTCTGGAATCATAGATAAACTTACTAAGCTGGGCATAAATCCCTACATCACTTGATGGGCTGCCAACTGGCTTACCGACAGAACCCACACTGTAAAAGTAGCTGACTCCAAATCCAGCTCCAGACAAGTGACAAGTGGAGTACCTCAGGGTTCAGTCCTGGGACCACTCTTGTTTGGCATCTACTTCTCTGAAGTACAGGCCAACACTAAGGGTCTCTGGCTAACAAAGTTTGCAGATGATTGCAAACTGGGAGCCATTATTGAATCCCCAAATTATGTGGATATTCTACAAAAGGGCCTTACAGAAACAGATGCCTGGTGCCAGAGCCATGGGCTCAAGCTTAATGCCAAGAAATGTATAGTTATCCCCTTTGGAAAAAAACATGTACCCATGAACTACCACATAGGTGGCAGAACATTAAACATCGAAAGTGTGATGAGAGACTTAGGGACACAAGTGGACAGTGGTCTCACTTTCGATAACCACATCGCCACAACAGTCAGGAAATCCTTCTACGTGGCACACCTCATCACTAAGGGCATTTCATCCAGAAAAAAGGAGGTCATTGTCCCACTGTACTCATCCCTCATTAGACCCATTATAGAGTATAATGCCCCATTTGGTATGTACCTCACAATACATCTGCAACAGCTGGAAAGGCCACAGAAATACCTCACTAAAAGAATGATAGGCCTAAAACAGATGCCATATGCTGACCGTCTAAAAAAACTCCAGCTATACTCTGTGGCATATCGTCTACTCACAGGCGATCTCTGCTTAATGTACAAGGCCATGTCAAACCCTGAGCTGTTGGGCATGCTCCACTTAAAGAAATCCCAATCCCTCAGAGCCACGCACTTCAGGGATCTAAACCTTATCATCATAATGAACAAAACATGCTGGAGGGATAGGTTCCTGACCCAGAGACTCCCCACACTCTGGAATAGACTGCCCATACATGTCAAGCAGAGCGCCTCATTGGCCCTCTTCAAAAGGAACCTTGATGATTGGATGGGAGATAGGAAATTCACCCGGGGATCATGTCAGTCGCCCTGCTATACAGGGGCCCAGAGAAGTAAATATTGTGGGAAAAAATTTCCAGGGAATTGTTATGGCTAGACTTGCATAGGCCTTAGGGCCAATAGCCTAGTACCAACCTATGAACTTATGAACCTATGATAGGGATGTTGATGGATACAATGGCAATTTTTTTATAGGGGTTAAGGTGACAGTTTACAATTAGTATTTCAGCAGGAGCAAAGCTATGTATGGAAAGTGTGAGTGGAGAGAGAGTAAGTTGGTTGGGGTGGAGGATAGCAACACCTCCACCTCTTTTATTTTCTCTGTCTGCATGGAAGATATTGTAGCCTGGGGGAAGGATTTCTGAGTTAGAGCTGTGAGGTTTTATCCAGGTTTATGAGAGGGTTAAGATGAGGGGGGAGTTGGGGTAAATCCATGAATGCAAGTCTGTAGTTTTGTTAACAATGCTTTGGATATTTAGAGAGAGAATAGTTGGAGATTTAGGAGATGGACTGTGGATATGGGGAATTGTCGAGGGGGTTGAGGTGGGGGTGTTTGCTTGTAAGAGGTGGTGATGGTTGGTCCAGTAAAACTATTATTGTTCCTGCAGATCATTCGGAGATTGTAAATAATCTGATTTTACATGTATTTTACAAATTATGTTGCACTGAAAGATTGCTGCAACCCATTGCACTGCACTGCACTTCTGTGATGGATTGTATATAATCTATGCTGCATTTGTACTTTAACATATAGAAGCTTGTAAAACTAATTTCTGTCAATCAGTAATCTCTTGTTACTTTTGGGTTTGGCTTTTTATGCTAAAAATGGTTTATTTTTGCCTAGTTAGACTTTCCCAGTTAACAAAGGCGAATAAAAATATATAAATATAAATAAATTCTGCAGGTGCAGTTGAGGAAGAGCAGGGGGATGAGGCCGCAATAACCGTGGGCTCTGACTGCTGATGTTTCTGGTACTGGGTCTCCTGTAGTCAACAGGTATGCCTCATAGCAGGAGAATAATGACTGCCATGCTGCAGGTGACCTAAAGGAGCCACTGTTAGCCTCCATGGCCACTTCTTTGGGGGGTAAGTGGTCTAGAGGTGTCTGCCCTGAAGTCCAGGTGAAACTGCAGAGGCTGATGGTTGCTGAAAATCTGCTTTGACAACAATATGAAGTGTGTTCCTGCATGGTTTGTAGAGTTGTGCATCCAGCAGCCCCTCCCACTAGGCAAGAAGGGGAGTAATCATCCTATTATATCACCTATCCAGGTAAGTGATTACTGGGTTTCTTACCCTCTGAGCCAGCCTGATATCCAACTGTATGAATGCTTCAACCTAATAAGTCTCCTGGCATAGCAAAGCAAATACAACCATTACTTCCAAAAATAAAACTAATGCCAAGAACGCAGCTGAATCCAAATACAAAAATCCAGTAATGGCTGTCTATTTTACAATCCCCATGTAACTCATTAGACAGCAAACTGCATCACAAATAGAACTCAGGAAATGTTGGTGGGCTTATATGCCCCCTCCAAAAGAAATATCACTAGTGGTGTACGCCAGGGTTCAAGCTTTGCAGCCCTCCTCTTTAGCATTTACTTTTTGAAGGTCACATCTAAGTTTTGGGGTTTGTGGCTGATACAGCCTATCACGATCCTGGTGTTTTTACTCCCTTCTGTGTCATTCCTCATTCCTTGTTTGTACTAACCAGAGATTATTGTGACATCCATCATGCTAGTCCATCTTCCTGCTGTAATGCAGGTCCAATCATCCACCAGTCTAGTGCTGTTTCTTCTGCTAACACTATACATTTCTTTAATTATGTGATCCTTCATTTGGACTGCCAGCGCTGTTCAGTGTGACTTAAAGTCTGATTACCTCTGTGGCATTTTACAAAGTGCCCTTCCTTAAAGATGCAGTTTTCTCTACGACTCCTATCCAAAAACGTTCACTTCAGTTTCATTTGCTGTAAAAGCACACTGCAAATACCACAGTTTCGGAAGCAAGCACACTTTGCTTTTACTGAAGTGATGAAACCAATATAAGTTGATATAATAGCTCAGAAAATGAATTAGTAAACTCAATATGTAACCTCTTTAGACTGATTCCTGAGAAACTGCAAAGAAATAGAAAAAAGTCACGGCCCATAAAAAAAAAAAAAAAAAAAAAACATTAAAAAAATCAGATCTAAGATGATAGTCATAATTGTCAAACCTAACTGATGAACTTACAGAATAACACTTTTCAGAAAATAATAAATATTAATTTTAAAACGCAGACTTCTTAGTAACTATTCAGCTCAATTGAAAGCGAATAAGAGATAATTTGGCAGACGGTCTTTAAACACTCATGCATGAAGAGAGCTTTGACTCTGTTATGTGCATTCTGTGAATGAGGATTGACACCATCTAATGTTTTTGTAACAACTGCTTTACAATTCATACTAATCAGCTATGGGGAGCTGAATGCACTAACCAGACCACCCTGAGGGATGAGCTACCAAGTTAATGGCTAGTTTCACCAGCCTTTAACACTAATTGGGGATTTTCTGAAGGAGTATGTGATACGCTGCACTGCATCAGCCATTCTCTGTCTCTCTCTCTCTCTCTCTCTCTCTCTCTCTCTCTCTCTCTCTTTGTTACTGCCTGTTTTCCAAGTTTAGCAACACTGTATTTAACAGCACTATAAACAAACAGGCTTACCTCCCTGATGTGTTGCATTATTCCTCAGCAATTTAAATTCAAAATATTATCACATGCAAATTGTCAATATATTTATTGCAATTATTTCTTCCATGGTCAGTCTCATAAAAGAAGACAATCTGCGTTTACTCCGCATGCAATACTGATAATAAGCAGAGTAATTGTTCCACGAGGTATCACGCACTTGGTATCAGACCAATTCAGGAAGCCCTTTGTAGTATAAACATATACATTCAAACTTGTTCATCCAAACTGCATGATTTTAGTAGAATTTTATAGCCTTGGAACAGTCAGACTCACCGATTATGCAGAAAGGCTTGCGAGCGAACTTCAGCCTCCCTCTCCATCCTCGGTATCGACAACAGCAACCAGCGGCCCAGATTCTCACAAAATACTCTACCCCAAATACTACTATAGTAACAATTTCCTAAAAAAGAGAAAAACAAAAGGAGCTGCTGTGATATAATTCTATATTGTCATTCACAAAACTAAAAACAGAACTCATAATGATGCATAATTTTGCTAGCGAATCACACAGTCAAACAATAATAATGAAAAAAAATGATAGGACATTATTTATTTATTTATCTTGCTCTGGATCTCCATGAAAAACTGAGTTAGATAACAGCAATCTAACTCGTTTTTTCCAGGGATTTCCATACCAACTGCAGTTGTCCGGCATCTCATCCAGCTTTGGCTTCCTGCCTTACGCCTGTCTTCCAGGATAGGCCTTTGCTCTCACACAGACTTGCAAAGGATAAAGCAGGCAACTGAATATCAGTGAATAGTCTGAGTACGAAAATGTTTAAATAATCATCCTGTTTCAGTATGCTTAACTGTCAGCACAGGCAAACATAAATCTCTGCAGTTAAGTTTTTGGGAAAAAAAACTGCTGCTATGGTTACCAAGACAGTTAGCCAAGTGCTAAAACCTCTTCTAAGCTGGATAGAACTGCAGTTACATTTGTGGAGGTATATATAACGTTGCTCATCGTGGCTCGCTGAGAAGAGTACAACACTTCTAAGCATTACTGGTGATGTACAGCTGTACTTATCAGTGAAGGTAAGTAGTAATTAACGAATATCACTCCCCCTGCATGTCTCAGCATGGCTCGGCTCTCACCTACACACTCCTGAGCACAGCAATACTTGTAGGCCACCACTATGAAGGTAGAGTCAGTGCCTTATAAAGGTTTAATCAAATAATATAAGGAGTTACCTAGGCAAGGGTGACTTCAAAATACAGATGCAAGAGCTAACAGGGACCCACAGAATTACAGGCACAGAGAGGGTAGGAAATCGAAGGGAGGAGAGGTAGCAGAGTCTGAAGGAAGGGAGAAACCAGTGCAGTATGGGATGTGGTGAGGGACTACTGGACAGGACAGGATGTGGGATGTGTTGGAAACTGGACAAGTCTGAAAGTAAGGTACGGGAGTTCAAAAAAAGTGAGTGACAAGGTACAGGAGGGGATGGAAGCTCAGCCAGTGAATGCAAAGCAGGGATGTAGGCAGCCTACAACAAGTATAGCATAAATAGCAAGACAACGCTAGAGGTCAGGAGAGCGGAAAGAAGGCAGAAGTTATGGATGAGATGAACTGGAGATAGGTAATGTACTAAACAAATAAGGTACAGAGAGGGTCAGTGAGATGGGTAAAGAATACAAAAAGGGAAGGAAAAGCAAAACAAGAGGAAACAAACTTGGATGGAGGCAGGCAGGAAGAAGCATAAGTTACCTGTGTAGCAGGTGAAGTGCGGGATATCCAGGCAGAAAAAGGAAGGACAGATTGTAGGGAGTACAGATACAAGACCCAGCAAGGAAGAACGGATTGTGGGAGTACAGATAGAAGACCCAGGAATCAGGAGTTATTAGAGAAAATCATTAAAAAAGTTGACAGCTTAAGAGAATGAGGTCAGGCAGATGGAGCAGACTGAAGGCTCAGTCTATGGGAAAGAGATGTTTGTGGTTTTAGACAGTCATTAGTGGGGTTATCTGAATATAAATACTGGGCAGAAGAAGCTTGGCAAATGTGAACAGGATTAATGGGTTAAAACTAGATAGAATGTGCCAGCCAGTGATCAAGGTAACAATAAGGACTGTCCAGTTACAACAATATATGTGAGGAAGTCACTACCCTGGCAGACAGGGACTGCAGAACAATGGTCTCAAGATCTCAGGGACTGCCTGCCAGGTGTAGGAAGTTAGTGTGCCTAGGAACCTTTTTTCAGAGGTCCTGAGAGTGCTTAGTGGCACAAAGAATAGTTAGGAAGGATAAGCAAGAGGAATTTAAATGCTGGTTGTAAAGCTGCCAAAAGGGACATAAATTTAGAATTACGGAATTTGAGAAGAACCTGGGAAAGATAGGTTTTGCATCCACCTTCAGGGAGCTGTGATCCCAAAAGTGGGATTGGAAACACAGGGTAGGATGGTGATATATTTAAACAGAACTGTGAACATGGAATGAATGGGATTAGCCAAATAAGGCACAGAAGGAGGGATGATGGGGGGGAAGGAGAGACTATGGAAGGAAGAGCAAACGTGATACATTAAAGGGGGGCAGAGCAGTAAATATTGCTGCTACTCAATGTTAGATGCCTTGAGAAGAAAGTCAGTGAGTTTCAGACAGGTATACTGCAAAAGGGAGGTGAGACAGTAGGGTTGGCTGACACATTATCAGTAAGAAAAAAGACTGAGACATGGGCCCCACCAAGACATACAGCTGCATGTAGAGCAAGGAAAGTGAAATATGAAAGAAGAGTACAAGTGTAGGACAGCGGTAGAAAGGCAGAATTAGGGATGAAATGACAGAAAAAGATGAGAGAGTGAAGAATCTGGGAGGACAGCTACAGAAGAAACTGTAAATGGCATCTCGAGCAACTGGAAAATTTGCTTTTAAATTTTGTTGCAAAAGGTTAACTGCATGGCACCTCAACAGAGAACAAAGGACTGTTTTGGAAGTGTATGCAACCACAGCTCGTTTTAGAATGTGAGTATCTCAGGCTCACTCACACAGCCAATATTCTGTTGTCAGGTTTTCATGCATGAAATTTTACAATGACTAATTTTCCTGCAAAACATGTTCTGCACAGCTAATGAATTCCCCTACAATCCTCTAAGGTCAGCAGACTAACTTTAAGGACAGAACAAGGTAAAAATCTGTTGGAGAGTAGATATCCATGGTACCTCAACCACCAAATTCATACATATGATATGACAAAATAGTTAAGTTCAGGAAAAGAAGAGACAGTAGAGGGGGTAAAACAAAATAATTACAACAGGAGATTCCTACCTACCAAAATAGGGCTAAAAAATTAATTTCAAGAGCAGCGAGTGGCATAGTTAAAATACCATACAGGGAGGTCTGGGAAAGGACCAGAAAACAGCAGGTGTGACATGAAAAGCTCTTATATGGGATTAAATCAATACTGACATTAGTGAAACAGTAGGGATAATAAGAGTTATAAATAACTAGAAGAAACCATGGATTAACTGTAGGAGCAAATAACACAAAGTATATGAAATGAATGGAGATAGGAATAATATTAAAAAAGAAAGTAAAGTGGTGACGGAAACTGTCAGGAGTCAATGATGCTGTAAGAGAGCTAATAAAAGACAAGAAAAGGACTTACAGGATGTCAAGAAGGAAAGGACAACAATCCGGGGGCAGTACCAGGCAGAACGGTGCTATGGAGAGCAGGAAACAGAAGATGAAAATGAAAAAGGACTGAGCTAAAGGCATAAGAGGATGAAAATAGACATAAGGAGAAAGGAAGGATATTGAACATAGAAATAAGCAAGTTAAAAGAAATAAATTGTATAAAGATCCAAATGAATAGACAGAGACTGTAAGTTACTTCTTGTGTATGTGTTCTTGAGAAAGGTAGAAAGAAAAGTGCTAGCATGCCAAGAAATGAATGGAAATAAGAGTTTGATGTGAGAGGTAAAGAGAGGATGAGAAATGGCCTGAACAAAGCTCATTAGACAATCCAAAGTTCAGAGTCCAGAAGTATGTTTGTTGTTTGTTTGATTGTTTGTTTGTTTGTTTGTTTGTTTGTTTGTTTGTTTGTTTGTTTGTTTGTTTGGTTAAATTTGTTCACCAATTTGGTGGATTGGTCCATAGATTCTTTACAGTCGAAACCCAAACCAAGACAGTAACAGTTATAAACAATTATATTATAGTGGGAAACAGTCAGACCTACACTGTAGCAAAGCCACTTGGCTTGGGATCCAGAGTCAACTGCTCAAGGACAGGACAGACTAGAAATGGTGTGGAAATTGTGCTGAGGGATAGACTTCAGAAGTCAGTAAGGGATGTTAATAGAATTGGAGTTAGTCTCGGGAAAATCAGACTCCAGTGTAAGAACAGCACACTGTTCATAATCCCAGTCTATCTGCCACAGCAGGGTTGTTATGATGAAGAAAACAGCATTCATACAGCAGTCACAGGACCTACTAGATAAAGCAGGGCAACATGAATTGGTGTTGATAATGGGTGACCTGAATGCACATATTGGAACAGACAGAACAGGCTATGAGTACTGCCTGGGAACACCTGGGGGGGGGGGGGACGACATGAGTAAAGAAGAAATAAAGAAGGGGAGGCCATTCTAAATTTCTGCCTGGCAAATGTCTGATGATGGGCACAAAGATTAAGGTTGCAAGCTGCAGTTCCTGTGGTACAGGGTTTGAGTCCCTCAGCCCTCATCTGCCTACTGTGTGACATTGAGGAAGTCACTTAACATAGCATTGATCCCGGGTCACCCCTTAAAAGGGACTTTGTGTCCAGTGGGCCTACCTGGTTAACAAATGGGTATTACTAATATTATTATTAATTGGCTTGATGTTGGCCAAGACATGGTTCAGCAAGAGAGAAAAATCACAAGATCACATACAAGAGTGGCCGATATGGAACTCAGATAGATTTTCTCCTGGTAAGGAAAGGGTACTGAGGTAGAATCACATATTACAAAGTCATCCCTAGTGAAAACAATCACCCCAAAACATAAAACTCTGGTTGCCACAATCAGGTGCAAGCAGTGGTCAGATAAGGCTCTAAGATCAATAGAGACTAGGTTGAAGACCTGGATGATGGAAAACACAAGACTTCAAAGAAATATTCAGGTTTCTAGCACCTCTAGAAGAAAAGGAAATAGACTGAAATGAAGAAGAATGCCAGTACCTCAAAACAACATCTGTGAGGACTATAGTACAGATATATGGCCAAGCCAGGTATGGGAATAACGTACATAAAGACAGCTGGTGGTGGAATGCTGACGTCCAGGAAGTCATCAAAAAAGCAGGAAAAAAGTGGGAGATAGAAAAGATGGACCAGACTAAGTAAGAATACTGGTTGGCCAGCAGGTTGCAGTGGTAAAGAAGTAGGCATCTGAGGCATGATACCAGCTTCTGGAAAGTGTCTCAACAGATGGCAAAGAAACTCTGTCAGATTGCATGGCAAAATCAGAAAAATAAAGATACTCAGATACCCTTCATAAAGGATGCTAGCAATAACCTGTTCACAGAACATCAAAGGCGGATGGAAGGAGTACATCCAATAGCTTTTGAATAAAAAAACCCTACAGAAGCTGTACTACCCCACACACAGTCTAAGATGAGAAAACAGGGGGACCCTACCAAAGAAGGAGTAAGAACAGCACTAAGGAAATGAAGCCAGGGAATACAGCAGGGTCAGGTGAGGTCATGAAAAATATGATCAAGATGTTGGGTGAATTAGGGGAGAAACAGTTCTAGAGGTTACTCATAGCAGTATGGGGAGAAAGACATATTCCGGATGATTAGAGAATATGTATTCAGATGCTAATGTACAAGAACATTCACAAATTTAGACATCGTAGTGTCGCTCTGCATGAAGGTTCTGAACAGGGCGACTGATAAATATGTAGAGCAGCAGAAAGTAAGATGGAAGTTAAGCAGTTTGGATTCATATCAGGATGCAGCACAACTGACCCAGCGTTTGAAATGAGACAAATATCTGAGAAGTTGCTAGAGATGAGTAAAGAGTCCAGCTGGGAATTCCCAAATTTGGAGAAAACATATGAAAAAAGGTCCCAAGATGTGGGCAATCCTATGATTGCTCGGTATCCAGGAAACACTGGTAAAATCAGAGCAGACTATGTACAAGAACCCAATGACACAACTACAAGCAGTATTGGAACTCACAGAGTAGATATGCATCAGGGTTGAGCGTTGAGCGGACTGCTGTTCATACTGGTGATGGACTCATTCAGGGTTGAGCGTTGAGCGGACTGCTGTTCATACTGGTGATGGACTCATTAGCAAACAGATCGGATGG
Source organism: Protopterus annectens (assembly GCF_019279795.1). Taxonomy (NCBI): domain Eukaryota; kingdom Metazoa; phylum Chordata; order Ceratodontiformes; family Protopteridae; genus Protopterus; species Protopterus annectens. The sequence continues at coordinate 1,388,939,585 of NC_056746.1, read as the reverse complement.
GACAGATCAACAAAGCTGCTGTATGCAAACAATGTGGCATTACAGGCAGACTCAGAACAAGAACTTCAGCAAATGACAGGGGAATGGAATGCAAAACTGAAGACACACATCATTAAATTGAGTATATATAAGACAGTTGCAATGGCAGCAAGTGGGGAAAAATCAGAAGTGGCTGAAATTTGAGACAGGGAAAATTGTGAAATAGGTTAACAGCTTCATATATTTGGCAGGACTGGCTGAGGAAAAAGGAAGTCTAATGTGGAGGTCAAAGCTAGAATCAAAGGAGCTGCAGCCAACTGGCATAGAGTGTTAGGTGTAGTATGTGACAGAAAATGCCAAAGAAGATGAAGAGAAAGGTGTACAAAACAGTGGTATGACCAGTACTACTGTATGGTACAGAAACCTGGGCAGTGAGGGCAAAACAGCTGAAGAAGCTAGAGGTGATGGGGATGAAGTGCCTGAGATGGGTGGTAGGATGCACACCAGTGGGACAGATGAAGACATGGGGACATCAGAGCAGAAGTCCAAGTAGCTCCATTTGCAGAGAAGGTAAATGAGAACAGATTGAAGTAATTCAGACGTGCAGTAAAAGAAGAAGACAATCAGATGAAGAAGATTTGGGACAGACAGGAAGAAGGCAAGAGGAAACAAGAACATCCAATCTAGGGATAGATGGATAGTGTGAGAGAAGACCTGCAACAGTCAGGCATGACGGTTAAAGAAGGAAGGACGGCGGCATTGAATCGAGAGAAAGATGGTGACAGTTGACGTGACACCCTGACCCCAAGTAGGTATGGGAAAAAAGGGGTTTGATGATTACAATGATGATGAGTCAGACCTACACAATCATATTGCATAGAAAGGTGTCATAATAAGTTGTCATATGGCAGACTGGCACTGCATATTTGTATATTTAAAGTGATCATTTCCTTTGCGTTTTCAGTAGCTGTTTGCGAACAGACAATGAGATCAGTTAACTGACATTACCAAGGGCATTTAGAAATGTGTCAGGAGTAACAATGGATCCTGCCATAGCACCATGTAACATCGTTAGCAGGTAGACTGATAGCAGAGGACTGGAAATGTGCAAAAGTCATAGCATCATTTCTCAAACATGAGCTTAATCTCATTGATAGGATGTCTGGAGATTTTCTAGAAGTTAACCTCCACTAAGACTTGAATCAAGATGGGTTCACAGCCAAAGCTTCCTGCCAAATTAATTGCATGTAGTTTTATGACTCAGTGACTATGGACAAATGAAATCTGATGGCTCCTGGCTATGGATGACTGCATCAAGGCCTTCAGTCCAGCCCTGTGTAACAGGCTATTGTGTAAGTTAAAAGGGAGTAGCGTTGAGAACAAAAATGGTGAAAAGAAATTGAAACTGACAAGAAGAGGAGAAGCTGACGATGCTGGCAAAGGAAGTTTTAATGCATGAGGGGGTGGTAAGTAGTGGTGTTTCACGGGGATGAGTCCTGGCAGTTTCTTTTCACCATGTTGGTATTGCACATAGTATTGAGTATTAAAAATAACACCGACCTTTTTATGAATATGAATATACCACTAAAGCAGAAGCAGTGACAGAAGACAGGGAAGACAGTTTAGCTAGGGGCTGAAAACAGTAACAGCGCGAGCAGAGAAGTGTCAGATCAAATTTAATGGGGAAGATGTGTAAGGTAATCCGCTACAGGTAACAATACAGGAATGTTCTGCAACACCTGGGAGGTCAAAAAACATGCAAGAGAATAAGGAAAATATGCGGGGGTGGTGATCCTGATTGAAAAAAAAACAGCAGGAAAAGAGTGAAAAAGCAGTGGCAAAAGGCAATAAAATCCTAACTCCATCCTTAGGGTTACATACTACAGGGAAAAGGCAGAATCCTACTGCTGTATGGATTCCTTGTGAGGCAACAGATGAAATATTGTGTTTAGATCAGAAGACCATACAGATAGAGTGAAGCAAAGTGAACAGAATGAGGACAGAGGAAGGTCACAAGAATGATGAAATGTCTGAAAAGCGGGACAAAACAGGAAACACTGGGTCAGCTGAGATTATTCACCCTTGAAGACAAGAAGGGAATGAAAGGCATGGTCTGTAATTATTAATCTGTTACTGAATACATGAAGGTATACAGCTGAAGACAAAAGATAAAGGCAGAATATGGAGTGCACGTTCTCAAATCCAATGCACTGAATTTCAGTTTGGCTAGGAAGACGTACTACTTGTCAGACAAGGTGGTAGTTAAATAAAACAAGGAAACAGAATGGATTATGAAGTTTAAAATTAGAGACACATTCCAGGGTGCCTGGAATAGATGCAGGGAACAGCTGCAGATTGCTAGCTGCAGCATTTGCCTGGTGATAGCTGGCTGCGAAGCTCTTTGGTCTTCTTCACAGCTAAGGCTGTGTGACATGTTTGACTACACAAAACTAGATTGGTCAGAAGTTAACATCTGCAGTTATTACCATAAAATAAGTACAGTCCACTAATATAAGACATTAGCTAAACCATGGTTTTACAGAATTAATGCATGCCGCAGTTGTATTAAACCACCTAGATTGAACTATGCTTGAATTCAATACACCTGAAGCACATTACACTTTCCATGACAGGCAGCACCTTGATAAAAATGTCTGAAAGTTCCATCCTGCAACCAATCCTTCAAATGGTACAACAGGCATTGGAGGTAACCCAAGCAATTAAATAAAAAATATTAGAATGCCATAGGTTGAGCATCGAGCTGGCACCTCAGCACCGTAAAAATCTACTGCCAATCATTAGCAGACTGGAGTTCCGCTGTGGCGACCCCTAACCGGGAAAACCCGAAAAAAGAAGAAGAATGCCTAGACTCATTACCAAATGATCAGTTCTGCCACAGCTTGTAGCATTAATGCAGCTTTTTAGATAAGCCCCAAACTTTTCATCTTAACACCTACATCCAAAGAATGTGAACAATACTTTCACAGCTTGTAAAAACTGTTAATTTCAGTATCAACAAGTGCTTCTTTCCATATGACTCTTGCATTGTATCATGTAAGGGACAGTCAAAGATAGAGAAGGTGACTGCAGTTTTTCTCTGTGAAGCCTTCATCATGTACACTACAAACCCTCAAAGTTAACGTGCACTATCATTCTTTTATAAACGACTCATTAGGCAGAGGAGCAGCATAGTTGCTATTAATTTAATAAATACATTTTTGAAGCTGGTTTACTTCTGTATTAATATAACATCAGTAGCTAGTAACAATGTGTTTGGTTGCTTTATTTTTCATTTTCTCAGGTAATTACCTTGGGGTTTCTGTTATGTGCCTGTAGGAAGTCTTCCCTGTCCCTGACAGTCATGTGGTACGGTGGAACATGACGTGTCAACACTTGTGAAATTCTACCACACCTGTGTCTTTAATTAGTCTACAACAAAGTAAGTCAACTACTCAAAATCACACTGCGTATTCCCTACAAGACAGATAACTGGCCTTGTGTGACAAACTGTATGAATAAAAAGGTAAATAAATAAGTTGCAGCAAGGAAGAAAAATCAGATGTAGTCTTTTAGCTTTGCAAATTGTACAAAGTATAGACTAGGTTTAAACAACATATCTGTTGTGCTTCAACAGTACTGAGGATATCAACATTTTCCATGTGCAAACATGCGAAGTTGTGCCTGATAACATGGTGATCTACTAGTAAATAAATATAAGGTCCATTCCTCCCACCCAAAAGTTCAAGAAGAACTTAAAGAGGAAAAAATTACTCCAACATTATAGAAGGACATGACAGCTTGTAGACAAATGCATTTTAAATGCTAGGCTGTTGTTTTCACTTTGCATGTGTTTGCTGGCAGATCTGCCTCAAGCAACAGTCTTATGACCACCTTTTAAAGTGGTCAAGTTTTTAGGCACCTTATTTATTGTCCTTATCTGCTGAGCTTTCTTGTTTTTTTGGTTTCACTAGTAATCATGTAGCCAAACTTCAGAGACATGCTCACCTCCAAATCATATACTTTTAAGGCTAGAAACATGAAACTGTGCAGGACAAAGCATGTATACATGATCAGTGTGAAAGACTGAACTGCAGTTTTTGCCAATTTGTCTTTTAATCTCATCGCATATCCCATTTTCATGTGTTTTTCACAGGTCACAGCTGCTCAGCTAGGGACTGTCCACTTTAAAAAGAAGCAGGTGTTAACCCCATCTACTTCTCTAAAGGACACATTTTAAATTATCATTATTAGTGCATTAGCACGTAAAGAAATCCTGCAAAAAATGTCACATGTACTTACCAGAATGTTAGATTTATGTGGTTTCTGTCCAGAATCTGAAAACCAATGGACTGGTCACCGAGGATGCCTATTCACTGAAAAAACAACTCTGGCCAGCTCGAGCTCCTCCCATGTCCCATAAAATACTGCTCTAACTATCCAGATTGAGTAAAGCCATCTTATTATACTTCGATAAGTAAAATGAGAAAAATGTGATGTGATGACACGGGCAGTTTAGCAACTAGGTGCCGAATGTAGGTCTCTGGTACTCCTCTAGCTTCCACTGGATAGGACAGTTTGTAGGGCTATAGATGGGCAGGAAGTTTCCAGTGCCTAGACAAAAAACAAGTATGCCAAACATTCTTTTACGTACATAAATTACATACTTAAGATGGTCCTTTCAGGACATTGGAAATTAGAAGACAGAGTTTCCAACAGACCATTGGATGTACTAAGACAAGATAACTCTTTGAATAGAAGGCTCAAATGAGGCCCTAGACCTAGACAGAGTATGCAAATATAGTGCTTTTGAATAAGTATGCAAGTTAGACCATGTAGTTGCTGCACAACTTTCATCCAGGGATAGTTTTTGGCAATCAGCTTCTCAGGTAGCCTGAGCCATGACAAAGTTTGCTCTTGGTTTGATAGGCAGCGATTTATTCCTGGAAGAGTAAAAAAAGGTGATGCAATCCAATAACCACTTTGATAATGAAATGTTGGTTACTTCTTGACCTTTTTTCAACCTGGAAAAGGAGACAAATCATTGGTCATCTCTTCTGAATTCCGTAGTCCTCTAAACGTAAAACGTAAGTTGCCCAATGAGTGAACTGCATATTTTCCTTTATTGGAAAGGTATGGTGAAAACATAAAGTGGATGACATGATTTAAACTGACTTGTGTTGCAACCTTATTCATAAACAAGGGGCTAATTCTAATGCACAGACTGTCCTTATGAAATACAATAGTTGGAAATCTGCATGACAATGCAGGCAAATCGGAGACCCTTTCAGCTGATGTAATGGCCACTACAAAGAAATCTTCCAAGTTAGGAATTTAATGTCATCTGTATTGGCAGGCTGAAAAGGAGGTACAGACAGTTTTTCCAGAGCAAATTTTAAATCCCATGGTGGATAAGGACAGTGCAAGGGGGTCTGGAATGAAAAATTCCCTTAAGGAATACCTAGCAGAGTTTGTGAGAGGCTAATATGGATGAAGTAAACCCTTGGAGATAAAAGAACGTGGCTACACTATGACCTTTGATGGAGCAGTACCTAGCGCATTCATCAAAAATTTCTGCTAAAAAGGTTAGTACTTGATAAATTAGAGCCAGAAAAATGGATCATGTGTTGTTTGTTTGACCATAAAGAAAATGTTATCTATTTGCTTCTATAAATATTCATGGTTGATGATTTCTGAGAGGCTGTAATCAAAGCTGCCCCTTGTGTAGTAATCATAGGGTTCTTGGTCATCACTGGAATTAAAGAAACCAGACAGTTAACTGAAGGGACTGTTTGTCCATGTATGACTGACTGGATGGGTGAGACAGCAGCTGAGGGTGCTGTGGAAGAAGGGGGTTTCTTCTTAGATGGAGCAAAAGCAGAGAGGAACCAAATCTATCATGACCATAATGGAGTACTGAGAATAACTTTAGCTTTGCATATTCTGGCCTTCTGTATGAATCTTTGTTTTAGTGGCACTGAGGAAAAATGTGTAAAGGAGGCCAAGGATGCAATCCTTGGTGAATATGTCTCTTGGGAGATGTTCCTCTTGAGGGATGATGGTGAAAACGTTGTTGCATGTGGTGTTGGATAGTGAAGCAAATAGATCACAAGGATTACCCCACGTGAGAAGGAATTTGAAGGCCACCAATCTGTAGAACAAGGATTACCCCGTGTGAGAAGGACTTTGAAGGCTACCAATCTGTAGAACAAGGATTACCCCACGTGAGAAGGAATTTGAAGGCTACCAATCTGTAGAACAAGGATTACCCCACGTGAGAAGGAATTTGAAGGCCACCAATCTGTAGAACAAGGATTACCCCGTGTGAGAAGGACTTTGAAGGCCACCAATCTGTAGAACAAGGATTACCCCGTGTGAGAAGGACTTTGAAGGCTACCAATCTGTAGAACAAGGATTACCCCATGTGAGAAGGACTTTGAAGGCTACCAATCTGTAGAACAAGGATTACCCCACGTGAGAAGGACTTTGAAGGCCACCAATCTGTAGAACAAGGATTACCCCGTGTGAGAAGGACTTTGAAGGCTACCAATCTGTAGAACAAGGATTACCCCGTGTGAGAAGGACTTTGAAGGCTACCAATCTGTAGAACAAGGATTACCCCGTGTGAGAAGGACTTTGAAGGCTAGCAATCTGTAGAACAAGGATTACCCCACGTGAGAAGGACTTTGAAGGCCACCAATCTGTAGAACAAGGATTACCCCACATGAGAAGGAATTTGAAGGCCACCAATCTGTAGAGAGCCCATCTGTGAAGGAGCAGAATGTGTCTGTCTGAACTATCCACAATCACGTTGGAGAGGAGCACAAGCTGGCTGCAGTTGTTGCAGTGGAATAGGTATATTCAGTGACCAGTCCATTGGTTTGCAGAATCTGGACAGAAAACACATAAATCTGACATCCTATGATGTGCATTGCTGTGAGAAAGTGATGTGAAGAGATGGCGTTTTCCCATAATTGTATGGATTCTCAGCAAAGGGGATAAGGACAGGTTCCCGCTTGCTGATGTACTATACCACCACCATGTTGTTGGACTAGATGGACACTGCACCTTGGGAGAAAATGTTTTAAAAGGCCTGCAACACAAGGAAGACTGCTGTCATATCCAAGACTTTCATGTGCACCTTGTCCCCACCTGTGGTCCATTTCCTCTGGCCCATCCTGTTCAAAAAATGTCCCCCACAACTCCCATAAGGACAAATCCATGCTTATAGTGGCTATCAGAAACAGTTGAAAAACAGATTTCCTGAGTTGAGGATTTCTGGGATTATCCATCAGGACAGGTGTTTTAAGCAAGTATTGGAAACTTTTAGGTTTTTTTGCCATGGGTTCTGTCACTTGACACCATGGAACCCACAGTGTGTGTTGGAGCACTCACATGTACAGACTGGTATAATGGACTGTTTGAATGTAGGCTGCTAAAAGGTCTAACACTTTAAGAATTAATGCAACATCAGGAGTGGGGTTTTGTTACAAGTCTAATACCGCTTGGATAGTTGTAGCATTTTTGTCTGTAAGAAGAATGGCCAGCTGCCTAACAATTTCCGAGCAGCAGTCTATGAATATGAGAGACCTAGAAAGCTACAACTGAGATTTTGTGATTCCAAGAGTGGACATAGCTGGAGTAAGTACTGTCTTCCTGCAATGAGTTTTTCCCTCTTTTTTAATTTCTCCAAATCTTTTGGGTTTCTAATATCATGACGGGAATGGACCCCATTCCTAAGTCAAAGTACGATTAAAGTTCATGAAATTAGCATTGTTTCAGTCTTTGATGTCAGCCAAAAGTGGTCTTCGCAGCACCCGCAATGTACCCAGTAATGACTCCTGCAATTCGTATGGGGTTACATGTATTGGTAACATATCTAAATATGATTGTATATCCTTTTTTATAAGACCCGTTGCTCCTACTACTATTGGAACTGCCTGGGTATCTTTCTTCCACGCTGGTCTCATTTCTGCCTGTAGATTGTGATATTTTATGACTTTGTGTCTGTCTGTATGCAAGACACTGTAGTCACTGGGTGTGGAGATTTCAATGACTAATATTACTTTTGTCTTCTTTTCTTGGACCACTATATCCAGTTTTCTAGCATCTGTCTTTTGAACTGTTGGTAATGGGTGATCCCATGTGATATAAACTTCATCATTTTCTATGATGCTTTGTGGCTCATGTTTCCACTGTTTTTCAATACCATAATGTTTGCACAATCCCCAGAGCAATAGTCTTCCACATTATTATGTCTTTCAGTATACAGTCTTCTGCCATTTGTATGTCACAACCACCAATGAGGTGTGTGACTGTTTCCAATTCTTTTTTAAAAAACTTACATCTGTCTGTTTCTCCCACATGTTCAATGGACTTTGTAAACTAGCGTGTACGTAGCCCACTATCTTGGGATGCCAATATTAACCTTTCCTGTCTTGGTTTGAATTTGCCTCTCTTTAACCATTCCTGGGTTCATTCCTGATCAACATGAGGTTCTTCCAGAAGTTTTCTATACTTGCAACTATAACTATGCATTTTTCACATTTCTTGCCTTCTCATCTGGTCCTTCACCTTATATTCTTTCTTTTGTTTTTTGGCACATTCAGTTGCTGCCTGATTTTTATCTACTTCTGGTTTGATTTCCATTCCTGCTTGATGCTGATATACTTCTGCTAGACTAAGCAGGGAAGTCATCTTAGATTTATTCTCCTCATGTTTCAAAACTTTCACTGTCACTATGGTCTTGTGAGGTCAGCAGATATGTGTGCAGTCCCGCAATTGCAGATCTATACATGTAAGCAATTTCAAGGAGGCCCATCCCTCCTTCAAAACAGGGAATATATAATCTTGGTATGCACTGATTTTTATAAATCATTTGATGAGCATGAAGCATCCTTTTTGTTTTCCTATCTAATCTATTCAACACGTTTTGGGGCCAGTCAATTACTCCAAAACTATAAGTTAGGACAGGAAGAGCAAATTGTTTAATAGCTTGGGTTTTGTTCCTAGATATCAACGCTGTTTTTAGGATTAATTTAAGTCTTCTAAGGTATTTGTTACTAAGTTTTATTTGCATTTGTTCATGATTTATTGTTGATCCTTCATCAGTTCCCAAATATTTATACACTCCCTCTTGCTCAAGTTCTTTTATATCACATTCTTGTCCCAAACTGATGTTTTCCTGGTGCTGCAGTTTTCCTACTTTAAAGGTTGCTTTTGCACATTTATCAAGACCAAATGACATTCTTATATCATCTGAAAAAGTTTTGACAACTTGCAGTTGTACTTTCAGTTCCTCATCTGATGAGCTATACAGTTTTAAATCATCGACAAAGAGAAGATGAGAAGTCTTTACACTTTGTTGTTTTCTAGGAGCCAAAGCATAGCCATGGCCTAAGCTGTTAATTAAACAGCTTAATGGGTTAAGGGCAAGGCAGAATAGCAATGGTGACAGAGAGTCACCCTGAAATATCCCCTTTTGAATTTTTATCCCTGGGATAATAATTTGTTCTTTATCATGGCTTAATTGCAAAGTGGTCTACAACTTTTTCACTGTCACTACAATGTAGTCAATCAGTGTAGGATGTATCTTATACATTTTTAAGTACTCTTTTATCTATGATTGTGGGATACTATCGAATGCTTTTTTGTAGTCAGTCCATACCATACTTAGATTCTTCCCCTTTTTACAGTTCTCCACTACGACTTTATTTAACAACAAATGATGCTTTGTTCCATATCACTTTCTTTTATTGCCCTTTTGTTCTACTGCCATAATTGAATTTTCTTCTAAATGACTATAATCTCTGTCGGCATCAATTCCCATGTATAGTTTATATATCATCGGAAGGCAAGTTATTGGTCTATAATTTTTAGGGTAGCTTGCAGGTTCCTTCTTAAGTAGGATCATTGTTTTTCCTGTTGTTAGCCAGGATGGTGTCTGTTTGGGGTGTGCATATAAATAGTTCTTACTTATGGCTAAATCCTCATGCAAAGATGTTAATACTTTTAACCAGAAGTTAGGTACTGCATCTGGGCCTAGGGTTTTCTAGTTAGAGGCTTTTCTTAACTTTGCTTCAATCTCTTTGGCTGTTACTTCATCAAATTTCATATCCTGTACCTTTAAACTTCTTATTCTTTCTTTTACTTCTATCCATTTAACATCTTTGTTATGTTCTACAGGATCTTCATCGATACTTCTCCAAAATGTATCTATTTCTTCTTTTTTGGGTGGCCTTTCAATTCCTTTTGCCTTGTTTCCCAATTATCTATAGAACATTTTTGGGTCATCAATAAATTGTTTATTTTGTACTTTTCCTTTATATTTATCTGTGCATCTTCTAAGTTTTTTCACCTCTGCTGAGATTTTTAGTTTATTTTTTGTGATAGTGCACAATAGATCCTGATCTGTTCTAATACTGTGCATTGCTTTTATCACATCTATCTTTCTTAGTATTTTTGTTGATCTGTTCCCTTCTACAATACTTTTCTAACAGTGACACTTCTTGTCTTATTTGCTTCATAGTTTTCTCTGTTTGATACTTCCATGATGGTATTCGATTTTACTCCTTCCTTTCCCTCACTACCCTGTGTTCTTGTGGTAGAACTTTATCAGTTAGTAATTTAGCTGCACAGTAATATATTCTGTTTACTTCTGTTACATCGCATGAATCTCTATGGACAGTCCTAATTACTGCGTTCATTTGTTTTGTCAAACTTCTAGCTTTTGGGGTTTTATTGACCTTCTGCAGTCTGTTTCTCTCATTGATTTTAATATGTCTATCTATGTCTATTAAATCAAGCAACTCTTCTCTTAGCTCATTTTCTTCTAAACTGAAGGCACATTTTTTGTTTTCCATTTCCTGTGGGCATTTTATAGAACGTTCTATAGCATCTTCCTGTTGCACATTCTCTTCCGTTTCATCCTGTGCTATCCGTTGCTCTGTCATATAGGAACTCACTGGCCTATCACTTCTCAACATTAACTGCATCAGAGTTTCCACAGTTTTCTGTTCCTTCCCTTGGTGTCCAGCTTCAAGTGAACATTTATACTGGTTTCCTGTGGAAGGCTCCAAAATATCTTCATATGGCACCTGACCACTTGCTTCCCATTCCACTGGTTTCCCCTTAATTTGGATATCCATTGCTCTATCCTGTTGTGATGTTTTCTGAATTTGATTTCCTACACTGAATCCTTCAGTTTGCAGGTACTCCATAATCTCAGTTTCCTTCACTTTGCAGGTACTCCATAACCTCAGTTTCTATTTCTTTAACTTCTCCATTACTAATCACCTTTTCTGCTTTTCCTCTTTGTCTTCTTATTTTTTTGTATTGTAAAGTTTTCCATTTCCAGATTCCTTTGCCTGTCTTTCTCTTCAAATGTCTTTGGTGCTGCTCTTTTTGTATTGGTTAGTTTTTCTTTCTCCTTTGCATAAATATTATACCATATTAAATTTCTTTTTCTTTCCCATGCCCATAATTCTTCTTCATATGTCTCCTGATCTTCCTGTTTCTCCTTACTTTGGGGACTCACTCCATCATACTATGATGTAACCTGTGTTAGACCTTCTACACCAAATCCTTCACTTCGCAGGCACTCCATAATTTCAACTTCTATTTTTTTAACTTCTACTTTACTAATCATCTTTTTAACATTCCCTCTTTGTGATATTATTTTTTTTATTGTGGAATTTTCCATATCTGAATGCCTTTGCCTGTATTTCTCTTTGAATATCTTTGGGGCTGCCTTCTTTATATTGATTAATTTGGCTTACTCCTTTGCATAAATATTGCACCATATCAAATCTCTCTTTCTTTCCCACGTCCATATTTCTTTTTTATACTTTTCAAAAATCTCCAGGTTTTGTTGTTTATATTTTCACACTTCCGCATATGCTTCTTTTTCCAAACAGATCAAAGTAATTTGATCTATATACTGTTTTTCACAACTTTCTTGTATTAATGAATATACATTTTTATTTGAAGCTTCCAACAGTTTTTCTTGTGGAAGTATTTTTCTTTCCTCTAATTTCTCTCTTAATCATTTTGTATATCTTGTGTCTGCAAATTCTGGGCTTTTTGCATAACAGTAACAATACATAATTTCTTTCTTCTCCTCAAAAGCCCACTTTATCATCTTTATGGCTCTTTTTTGGCCTATCAGTTTTTGTGATATTTGTGGACTTCTACTTCCTTCTACAACAGGGGGGGCATCCACCCCCTGGGCCTGGCCTAGCCCCACTGTAGGAATGTTTAGATATTTTGAGGATTCAAAACTGTCATCTTTTCCAGTCCTGGCACCAGTGCGCCTACCAGGATTGGGCACTTTTTATCCTGGGTCTTGTGTACCCAGCTATCTTTTTTAATTTTTAACCTACTTCTGTCCATGATATACGCTATATAAATACAGTCCATATATCATTGTCGTCTTGGTGAGATTTTGTGAAAAACAGGGTCCACCTCGTGAAGGTACTCACCAAAACTTGAGGCTGAATTCAGTTTCAGCACTACTACTCTCCTTTACTTGCTGACTTATCATCTCTCCATTTGGACCAAGCCATTAGGATTTTTCCATTGTTGATGTGATGAAACAGTTATCTAGGTAAGGGAATATTTTTATTCCCAGCAGATGAATGTGCACTGTGACAGGAGCCGTGCAACTGGTGAACACACAGAGGACTGTGGTGAAACCGAAGGGCAGTACTCTGAACTGGTAGTAAGTGGCTCCCAGATGATCCTGTAGGAATCTTCTAGACAGCTTGACAATTTTGATGTGTACATATGTGTCCTGGAGATCCATTTCCACTCTCCTACTGCAATCACAGTAAGATGGATTTGCACCATGACTATACAAATGACTCCTTTAATTATTGATTTAGATGGCTAAGGACTAGAACTGGCCTTAAGTTCTGATTTTTTGGGAAGGGCATCAAGAAGACCTTGAGTAATATCCAGATCTTAACCAAATTAGAAAAGCAATTCACTGGATCCACACCATAAGCTCCATACCTCCACAGGAATAACAGGACCAAAATTCTTATGAACACACTTTATTCCAAACACAAAGAAAGTTAAGCGCTTTTGACTCCCTCACCAAAACAGAGACTTCTTCAGAACTAAGTTATTATTCCCATAAGCACCTCTTATATAATAAGCATCATTTACATTCTAGTGAATTAATTAGACAATTTGCAAATTAAAAATTCTGTAATTAAAGTGATCCACACTGCTCCATAAACTGACAACTTAAAACATTTATGTTAAAAGTATAAAATTTTGAAGCTTTAAGAAAAATACTTTGTTACATCCACATCTCACTTTTTTAACACTGGAGCCAAAGTAATGCTCTCATTAATACCTGGTGGTATGTTAGAGTTTAATTTTATTATCCAAAAAAGTTCTCTTAACTCCAACTGGCGCTCCCACCATCCACCTCGGGCATTTAATGGAACTTGTTCTAAGATCCCAAATTTAAATCTAGTGAAGTTCTGACACTGTAAGATATGTTTATACAGTGAATTATTCACATTACCCCTTGATATTGCATACAAATGTTCGTAGATCCTTGTTAAAAGTTTTCTTTCTGTCTTACCTATGTAATAACTGCCACAAGTTTGGCAGATTGAAATGTAAACTATACCCTTGCGGTTACAATTTCCTTTGTGCAAATTAACCTTTTATCCATCTTCCTTTAATTCTATATTATCAGATTCAAGTATGTAGGGGCATTGCCTGCATGTTCCACACTTGGTAGTACCTTTATCAAGTAGATAAATGATTTTTACAGGGTATTCAAATATTGATTTCCAATTCCTCCCCATCTTATAAACAAAAATTGTCTCACTCCCTAGAATTTTTAGGATATCAGAATTGCCCTTAAAAATTGTCCAATTTCTAGATATAATTTCTCTCGCCTTCTTTTTCCCTACTCCAAATGGGATTACCATACTATCACTGTGCTGAGAATTGTTCTTTGTCTTGTTTATAGGCTTGAATTTAGTTCTTCACCTGTCCAAAATTTGAGCCCTTTTGGGTTCTAATACTTTGTTGGGGTACCTTCTGTTTTTATACATGCTTGTAATAATTTCCAAATCTTGGTGGAAACTGTTGGTGTCTGAACACATGCTGGTGCCCTGACAAGTTGCTCCTTAAAAATGCTACGTTTGGTGAATTTAGGGTGACAGCTTTTTGTAATCTAGGTAGTCATTAGAAAATGTGTGTTTCCTCAATATCTTTGAGGTAAAACAACCTGCTGCCTGGTTCTTTGAGATTTCTACATCCAGGTAGTTAATGATTGTGTCAGAGGTTGTGGACGTAAATTTAAAATAAGTACATATATTGTTGAGGTACTCTACAAACACTACAGGTTGGTTATCTGACTCCTTCCATATGATAAACACATCATCCAAAAATCGTAGATATGTGAACCATTTTGTCTGGAATTCAGATTTAAATACATGTTTACCTTCCCACGCGTATAGGACCATGTTGGCATATTATGGGGCACAACTTACCCCCATTGCCACACCTTTCAACTGTTTGCAATATTTATTTATTTATTTGCAGTTGGTTTACCAGGATAGTCCATTGGGCCAAAAGAACCCATTTTCAATGGAGTCCTGGGGAGAAAAGCTCCAATACAGACAAAAACAGGTACATACAAAAAAAAAACTACAATAATACTTATACAGAGTAAAAGATAAAACATTTAACAAATTTAAGCTCAAAAATTCAAGAAGCATTCAAAGCAATACAATCTGATGTGGATTAAATGTCAGGAGAATAAGTTAAAAGAGTAATGTTTTATGCATTCAAAACAATACAATCTGATGTGGATTAAATGTCAGGAGAATAAGTTAAAAGAGTAATGTTATATGCATTCAAAACAATACAATCTGATGTGGATTAAATGTCAGGAGAATAAGTTAAAAAGAGTAATGTTATATGCATTCAAAGAAGTTGTTCAGAAGACAACATAGACTTGCATTGCAGGGTAGGTATACTGAGGAACATAAGCTTAGATAGGAAGAGGTATGGATCATATATGTGAAGGAGAATGGGATAACATAGAATTATGAGGGGAGGGAGCAAGAACAATCCCATTGGGATCTTAGATATGTATTCACCTTCAAAAATAAAGAAATTGCTTTTGAGAATAAATTCCATCCCCATCATGACAAAATTTAGCAATGTTTCATTGAAATTTGTCAAAGTCCTTGCTGCCTCATAAAATAGTTCAAGGTCCTCTTCATGTGGAATGGATGTAAACAGGTCCACTTACATCGACTGTAGAGAAACAACAGTCACTAAAATACCACATCCGGTTGATTTCAGTCAAAAAATCCCATAAATCCTTTAACAAATAATGTACAGGATCAAGTACCCCTTTGAATAACCTGTCAATAAAGACACCCAGGGGTGTGTTGGACTCCCACTAGCTGAAATGATGATCCTAAATAGTGGTTCTTCTAAATTCGTATGAATTTTCAGTATTTCAAATGCTACCGGAATAAATGGATGTTCTACTCTTAGAAAGTTGTAAAGTTCTTCTGAGATAACCCCTTGCATAAGTGCATCCTCTATAAGAAAATGTATTTTTCTATAACCAATAAAACCTCATTTCTTGAGGGAATTTGGTATTTTAACTCATCTGCAAATACGTGAGAAAGAGAATCTACATAGTCTAACTTGTTGAAAATAACAATTCCACCACCCTTGTCAAGCTTCATAATCCTGATGGTGTCATTACTTCTTAAAATTTGCATTAAATCATCTTCATTTCTTGTTAAATTAAATGATTTTCTGATCTTGGTATATTGTTTATTACAAAATGTTGAGTGCAGCTCAGCTGTACACACATTCTCGAAAGACTGAATCATAGGGAGAAGGTGGGGGTTAAAGCAAGTCTTCCTTTTAAGCTTCTTGTTAGTTGCGTGGAAATCTCTATCACCAATTTGTTCTTTAAGCATTAATTTAAAATTCAACTTCCATGTGAATAATTTAAGTTCAATGATAGTATCCACTGTGCTTACATTAAATGAGGGTACACATTTAAATCCTTTAGTAAATTATGTAAAAAAGTCTCATCTATTTCTAAAGAAGTGTAGTTAAAAATGTTAAAACCACCATATGAATTCAACATACCATTATTGTGTGTAGAAATATGATTTTTACTTAAGGGGGGGGCTGAAACTTGTTTCTTCAGCTAATGCTTCCATGTATTCCCCCTCCCCTACCCCTCTGGTAGGTGCTGTGCTGATACTGCAATAAAACATTGTGCTGTCTGTTTTTATTGTAAAGCCATTCAGATCCCCTCAGGGGTGGGTACTCTGAATCATATTCATCTCTGTTATTAGCACCAAAATCCTGATGAAATTTTCTCTACCATCCAAATACTCCCCCTCTTCTCTCTCATGAACATTACAGTCTAAAACTGTATGAACATCCTGGTTCTGGTGGTAATACGACTTAGGAAAGGGGTATACTCTTTTGTTAAAGTAATCTTGATTTTCTCTTTTTAACTTGTGTTCTTTACATTTTAAATTAATAGAAACATTATTTTCTACCGTAGTGAAAATACTGTCATAGTGTGTGATATTATGTTCAAACAACAAATCTTTAGTAATTTCATCATTTAACTTTTCAAGTTCATTAAATAATACAGAAATATGTTTGTTATTGCATTTTATAATAAAATTCATTAACTGAAAGCCAAAATTATCACTATTGACAGGAGGTGTAATACTATCTTTCATAAGAAAAAAACGTAAACTTGAGCGTGACTTAAAACAATACAAAAAACAAACAGGCGTATTTTACACCACACATTCCTAATGATAAAAATTATGCAAAAGGACAACAAGAGGGGGAATTTAGAAGTTATAGTGAGGTTTTGAGGGACAAACAAAAGAATGGAAGTACTAGCGAATGTACTATAGATGAGAGTGAGGGTTTTCAAATGGTCAGGCGCTCAGAAAGATTAGCCCAGAGAAATGCACCAAAAGGGGATTACAGGCCCGACAATTACCCACAGACACAGAAAAGGTATTTTTATCAGGATGAGACCAGGTACAGGAATTAGGAATTAACCAAGCATATTGTAAATACTTACAATGGATTTACAATTTACAATTACACAGATAGAGAGATTACTACTAATTATTTTAATTTATTGGCTAAAGGTATTAAATTCATCCCGGAAGTTAAGGGTAACTTGGTGGATGATATTGCGGCTCTTAAATTATACACCAGGAAATTAAATTTAGAACTCCATTTTCAGGAGTCATTAATAGGAGCATCAGACACATCATCTCAGGAGCATAATATTGGAAAAAGAGAAGCACATATAACCCAACCCTACATCCCCTTTTGGATACTTTTGAAAAATTAGTAATGGAGGATATATATATACCATCCATAGGTCCAACAGACAGATCCCTTAGAATTTGACCAGGGAAGAATACGGGCTATTATTAGAGTTAAGGGGAGATAAAACATTATGTAGTATGAACCCAGATAAAGGAGGTGGGGTGGTTTTATTTAAACAAGACGATTACATCAATGAGATGCAACAGTTACTCTTTGAGGAAGACACATAATTGTGTCTAGGAATCAAATTAATGTTTCATATTCCAGAATAGACTCATACCTTGAATAATTTTTGATAGATAGTAGAATAGATGTGAAATACCAAAAATACAAAAAAGTTCATTAAAACCTCCTTTCAGAACTATTGTAGCCGCAAGGGGTTCTAAAACACACCACTTAGCGGCATTTGTTGATCAAAGTGTACAGCACGTGATAGAAAAAACATCTCATCTGGTCAAGGATTCTTGGGATTTCTTAGGTACTCTAAAACAAGAATTATGGTCCCAGGATTTGATATTTTTAATCATGGATATCAAGGACCTATTTACCATTATCCCTAAGGAAGAGGGTCTAGATTTTTCTGAGGAAACATTATTTCAACACTCAGATTTGTCTCATGATAAAGTTACTTTGATTTGCAAAATCATGAGGTTGATATTGGAGAACAATTTTATCTGGTATGAAGGGGAATACTTTCAGCAAATCCAAGGGGTTGCAATGGGTGCAGCTTGCACCCAGGACTATGCAAACTTGGTTCTTCTTGGATGGGAAAGTAAATACGTGAGATTGTCCATTCTGGAAACAAATAAAATCATATTCATGTTTTCTTGATGATATTTTTATTTTGTGACAGGGTACAGTTGTAGAGATACAAAAATGTATTAGTTACTTATGTGGGACAACCAAATTCCTGGGATTTACTTATAATTACAATACGTATTAATTACTTGGATAACTCAATTTCACATGACATCAGGGATTTTAAATCAAGAATATTTATGGTTACTTACATTTTAATAGTAACCATCCCCCCCAATAGAAAAAGAGCATTATAAGGGGACAGGCAATAAAAGCAGCCCTTATGACATCAAACGTGGAGGATGTAAGGTTTGAATTGGATACCATCATGGAAATGTTTCTAGGGAGAGGGTATCCTAGGCTTCTTATAGAGGAAATTATTGAGGATGTATACAGGAAATGGGGTACTTATTATAAATCACTTCTGGGAGTGGGCTTGGTTAAGGAACAAAATACCTAAGTCAATAACACATATAGTAAAGCTTGTGTATTACAATTTAATCATTTAACTGATAGTATACAAAAAGCATTAATACAAAATTGGAATATATTTAGGACTAACAAAGAGGTATTGGGGAAGGTTGGGATCAAGCCTAGATTTGTCACAAAGACAGCACCATATTTTAAGAAATTATTGGAATCCAAATACACAAAACAGGATAATTTAGTCCAAAGAACTTTAGCTTGTGGCAGATGTAGACAATGCCCATTTATTTTGAAGGATGCTACCCTAAGGTTAAATAATTATATGTGAAGTTTGGTATTTTTCAAAAAAGGTAATTGTTGCACCTCTAGGGTGGTATATTTAGCGGGTCTATATCAGTTCATCGAAATGTCTGAAGTTCGAACACCATATGGTTGAACTTCAAACCACAAACTGCAAAAACATCGAAGTCTTAAAACAGCAATTTTTTTCCCAGGGAAAAAAAACGCTGTTCCAAGAAACACACATGCAACACAAACACACCAAAACAACATCAATCCACACACATACACTCAAAATCTGACATCTAACCCTACACTAAACTGTACATACACTACTATCTATCCACTTACCTTAACCCAAACCCTAACCCTAAGGTCCATCACTATCACACACTCACCTGACCCGCGCCCTAACCCTAACTCACCTATCCCAGCCTAACCCTAAAGTCTTTCACTATCGCACACCCACCTCACCCGTGCCCTAACCTTAACTCACCTAACCCGTACCCTAACCTTAACATCCACACAATCGCACACTTACCTGAACCCGACCAGTAACTTTGTACCACAGTGCTGATACTCACAACGCCACAGAAACGGCCCACCAAATTCTTTCCCTGGCAAAGAATTTAGTGGGCCACTTCTTCGCGATTACCAGTGTTCGAACTTTACAGATCGAACATCTGCTATTCGATATTCAGCCATTTCAATGGACTGATATCAACCCTATTTAGCAATATGTGATTCCTGTACATCTTTCTATGTAGGGAAGATGGAACATGCTTTAAAATCAAGAGTTTATGAGCACATGAATGATATAAAGAACAAGAAATTAAGTAACACTTTTTTTAAGCAAACACTAACTTGTGATTCCAAAAGATTTTTGTTTGGAATTTTAGAAAAAAATGATCATTAACCCTAGAGGGGGAGATTGGAAAAATGTTTTGAAAAGGAAGGAGATGGAATGGCAGTTAAAATTAGCAGCAATGCTACCACCAGGTTTAAACGAGAGCATCTCCATCACACCCCTTCTAGTGGAAAAAGCTAATATTGTTTGAAGGTATTAGGCGATGTTTTTATGCTACTTTTATATCACAAAATATTTTTTATGAACATTTAAGATTATACATTTGTGTATATTATTTTTGTATTTAAATGGTGGAATGGTAACATAACAACAGGGACTTGTATATGCTGTTTCTTTATGTTTAGTACTAATTTAACTGAATTTAGTGTTGATTGGTGGGTAAATCAATGATTTTATTATAAAAAGATGTAGGCAATGCATTTTTTCTTTGTATTTTGAAGAAGTCTCACTGGAGAGATGAAAGCACTAAATACGTGGTTTTATATTTGTCTTTGTCATAATTAAATTTTATCTTGAAGTGTACGGCTGTTTACTGGCAATTATTTTTATTTTTAAACAATTATATATACTAACTCTGAGATCGCACTACAGTTGGGAAAAGGACAACATTTCCTGATCCCTAGTGTAACGTGATCTCAGTCAGAACAGTTCAATGGGCTGAACTGTCAATCATCTGGTCTTGACAATTTGTCCATTCCATCTTTTGATGTAGACCCATTGTAATACCTGAGCCCACTGACCTAGCTGTTTCATCCATTACATTATGCAAGAATTGCAGAGATAGTGAAGGGATAGAATTGATGGTGGCCATCTGGGTCTTCAACTGTTTTAGAAAGTTCCCATTGGACAATCATTTCAGAGTCTCCATGTTTTTTTTCTGTCACATCCCTCTGAAACCTTGTCATGTGCATCAAGTAATTCATCATATTGATGGAGAAAGTACTTGATATGTACACATGTTTCTTTAGTCTATCCATCATCCTGGAGTACTTATTAGGATAACAAATGACTTGATCATATGCTGGGGCCTCCTGTTTGGTGGCTGCTGACACTAGAATAGAATCAGCAAGCAGTTTCCTAGTACAAGGGTTCTATCCTTGGGTGTCCAGAAAAATCTGTCAGGTTTCCAAGAAATAAGTTTGATGACATCCTGCTCCCTCCATGCCTTGGAACAAACCATATCTATGAGCATGCCTGATATGTTTGATGACATCCTGCTCCCTCCATGCCTTGGAACAAACCATGTCTATGAGCATGCCTGATATGTTTGATGACATCCTGCTCCCTCCATGCCTTGGAACAAACCATGTCTATGAGCATGCCTGATATGTTTGATGACATCCTGCTCCCTCCATGCCTTGGAACAAACCATATATATGAGCATGCCTGATATGTTTGATGACATCCTGCTCCCTCCATGCCTTGGAACAAACCATGTCTATGAGCATGCCTGGTGGAGGTACCACATTGGCTGCTGGGAGTGAGGGCCTGTAGGCTTCCTGCAGAAACTCTTCTTCAGAAGAGGTGAGGTGAATGTGTCATGATCTCCTATAATTCATAATTTCCAGTACAACTCCAAATTTGGCATCTTTCAAAAGGCTTAAGGAGAAGCCTACCCCTCATCAAGATCCATGCCTGGGGAAAGGGACACTGAATAGAAGTCTCAGTCCTTCTCTTGCATGTCCTCATAATGGGGGGACTTAGCCTAGCCCTCCAAAGGAGAAAGAAACCCAAACCATGAGTCTGTCATAAGTGTTTGAGATCCTCTATCCTGACTGGGACAAGACTGATGAATAGCTTAAAGATTCACGTTCAATAGTGCAAGTGGAAGAACCCAGCAGAGTAAGTGCCTGTTCACATCAAAGGAGCTGATCCAGTTCCCTTGATGCTGACAACTCCACTGAAGTACTTGGGGCTGAAGCTACCAGTGCCAACCACATTGATGCTGAAGCAAAGGACAGAAACCTTCAGTACTGACAACTGTCACTAAAGACTCAAACACCTAAGCCACTAAGGTGAGCTTCAACACTGAAGGATCAGAAGCCCAAAGTGCTTACACTACCAGGATTTCCTACAGGTTTGGTACAGGGATCATTACTGAGCAACCATCAATGCTGATCCTCTCAGGGAATAGTGAGGGCCATTGCCAACGTCACCAACTCTGAGGATGATGATGACAATGAAACTCAATACTGAGGTACTGAGAACATTCAATCTATAGCTGGTTCCAAAACTCCCAGTGTCAAAACTGGGACCAGGGTAAGAACAGCAATAAAATGGCCTTGGATTTCTTTTCACACTGCCCTTGATGCCCATGAGACTAAGAGGACACTAAATTGAAAATGAGCCTTCACAAAACAGACATCATATTATCCAGTCTGACTGCATGAGGCTGCAGAAGAACACAGAGGAAAAAAGGATGCAGCTGAAGTTGGACAGGAAGACAAGAAATGGACAACTTCTGTTCTTGGTGAGGCATCCCATTCTCCTCCTCAAGAGTGCATCGGCCTCAAAGAGTCTTGGTGAGGATGTGATGTAGAGCATGAAGGAATGGTGATTCTAGAAGGCCCCAGTTGTGACGATGATGTGCTGTAAGTCTGAGTAATTTAGCTGGTGAAAACTGTTCTTGGATGGAAGGGTCAGTTTCTTCCAATCTGCTTTTCTTCTTTCTCTTCTCTTCTCTGGTCTTTCAGGCCAGTCTCTGTCACTCAACTTCTCCTTTTCTTTCTCTTTGTCCTTAGGATTAGGGACTTTTCTTTTCAGTAGTCCTTTTTAGAACTGGTTTATTTCTTCTGCCCAGGAGAGGCCTAGAACTGAAAAATTTCCAAATAGTGCAATAAGAACCAAAATGCCTGACCCCAAGACACACAAAGCAAAGCTCATGTGGGTCTTGGGTGGGACCTTGTGCCCATGCTGATTACATTTTTCAAAGCCACAGATCTTGTCATTCTTCACTGCAAATATAGTGACCATCTATCTACACACTACAAAAGTAAATACCTGAACAATATACCAAAGTCTGTGTTACTTAGTATCAAAGTTAAATACCTGAACAATATACCAAAGTCTGTGTTACTTAGTATCAAAGTTAAATACCTGAACAATATACCAAAGTCTGTGTTACTTAGTATCAAATAGGAACTGATCATCACCAACATGGGGATCAATGTTCCACACCAGAGGTAAACCCCTCGCTGGAAAGATCAGACCATAAACTAATTACACTGGACATTCACATTCCGACCCCACCCCCAGTCAAGGAAACCACTGTGAAAAACTTTTCAAGAGCAAACTTCACACTTCTCAAAACCGAGGTGGAAAATTTCAAAGCCCCTTGCTAAAGGATAATGCTGCCCAAACTTCAGAATCCTTTACAAATGCATTCTATGAGCACCTACAGGAATGCATGGATTGAGCCATCCCAAGTAAAACCAAGACTCACTCCTCCAAAAAGAGGAAACCAGTCTGGTGGTCCCCGGCCATAAACAAGCTATACAACAGAAGGAGGAAACTATTACAAGACAGAGCAAAATCCCAAAAAGGAAAAGCATCCCTGATCAGTATTAGCAAGAAACTATGATCCTTCATAAAATCATCCAAGGCCAAATTCGAAAGAAAAATTGCCAAAGACTCTAAAGATAATCACAAAGCCTTCTTTAGCTATGTCAAGAACCTAGGTGACAACTCTCAGATCTGCTCTGAGCCAGTGCAAAATGGAAAAAAATACATTGAACCAACTGACATTGCCAACATCCTGGCTGACAGGTTCAGCGCAAACTTTACCCCCCTCACCCCCAAAAGAGCCCATCCCAGAAGAATGTAGAGCCCCAGACATCACAGACACACAGGTGAAAACAGCCCTCTCCAAAGTCAAAAACACAGCATCAATGGGACCGGATGGTATCCCAGGCTGTGTCTTACACGAGCTCCAAAATTAACTAAACCCTCACCTTAATTCACTGTTCAAACTCAGCCTTACCACAGACTATGTACCCAAGGAATGGTGTACAGCAACAGTTATCCCGCAAAGGTGGTGCTACAACAGATCCTGGGAACTATCGCCCTATAAGCCTGACTAGCCTGGTCTGCAAAGCTATGGAGTGCATCATCATGGAACTCATAAACAAAGACATTGGGAACCTCCAAACACTGGACTCTACCCAGGCTTTGTTAAAGGCAGATCCTGCCTCCTAAACCTAGTTGACTTTTTTGAAACAGTTACAAAGGCCATAGATGAGGGAAAGGTAGTCCACATAGCCTATCTGGACCTCGCTAAGGCCTTCAATACCATTCCCCACTCTGGCATTATAGATAAGCTCACAGGCTTGAACACTAACCCCTATGACAAGAGATGGGTTGCCAACTGGCTCACGGATAGAACTCACATGGTCAGAGTTGCAGGTGCCATGTCCGACTCTAAACCAGTTACAAGTGGTGTCCCACAGGGCTCAGTCCTGGGACCCCTCCTGTTCAGTATATACTTCTCTGAGGTACAGGCAAGCACGGGAGGACTATGGCGGACCAAGTTCACTGATGACTGCAAACTGGGGGCCATAATCAATTCTCCGGCTGACACGGACATCCTCCACAAGGGTTTCAATGAGACAAATACCTGGTGTCAGAACCATGTCCTCTAGCTAAATTCCAAAAAGTACATAGTCATCCCCTTTGGGAAAAACAAAGTGCCCATGAATTATCACATAGGCGGTAATCCACTAAGTACGGAAGATGTAATTAGGGATCTGGGGACCCAGGTAGATAACAACCTCTCCTTTGATAATCACATTGCCAAGGTGGTTAGAAAATCCTTCTATGTAGTCCACCTAATCACGAAAGGGTTCACATCTAGATCAAGAGAGGTCATCGTGCCCCTCTACTCATCACTCATTAGGCCCATAATAGAGTACAATGCCCCATTTGGAATGTACCTTACTTGACACCTGCAACAGCCGGAGAGACCACAGAAGTACCTCACCCAGAGGATTGTGGGCTTCAAACTGATTCCCTATGCAGCTCGACTAAAGAAACTCCAGCTGTACTCGGTTGCTTACCTCCTGCTCAGAAGTGATGTATGCCTGGCGTACAAGGCTATGTCCAACCTGGAATTAATGGACATGCTCCACCTCAAGAAAACCAAATCTCTTAGAGCCACATGCTCCAGCAAGTTAAACCTCAGCACAAAAATAAACAGGACATGCTGGAGGGACAGATTCCTGTCCCAGAAACTTCCCTCGCTCTGGAATAGAATCCCAATTTATGTTAGGCAGAGCCCCTCACTCACTCTCTTCAAGAGAAATCTTGACAAGTGGATGGGAAATCGTAAATTTTCCCCTGGGATCACTTCAATGGCCCTGCTAGCCAGAGGCACAGGAAACTAATTTAAAAGGGAGGCGAAAGCCAACACATTCTGGCTAGGCTTATAAATGCCCTTGAGCAGATAGCCTAGTACCTACCTATGAACCTATGAATCAAAGTTAAATACCTGAACAATATACCAAAGTCTGTGCTACTTAGTTGTTGTATCCTTCATCTTTTCCCAGTTAGGGGTCGCCAAAGCGGAACTCCAGTCCGCTAATGATTGGCAGCAGATTTTTACATACCGAGTTGCCAGCCCTGACGTACAACCTTCAACGAAGGTACGCCCATTCACGCATGTCTCCACACGAACAGGACAATGTCCTACTGTGAGGTGACAACGCTACCGCAGCACCACCACCGCAGTATTCTGTGTTACTTAGTATCAAAGTTAAATATCTGAGCAATATATCAAAGTATGTGTTATTTAGTATCAAAGTTAAATACCTGAACAATATATCAAAGTCTGTGTTACTTAGTATCAAAGTTAAATACCTGAACAATATACCAAAGTCTGTTATTTAGTATCAAAATGAAACACCTGAACAATATACCAAAGTGTGTGTTATTTAGTATTAAAGTTAAATACCTGACCAATATACCAAAGTCTGTTACTTAGTATGAAAGTTAAATACCTGAACAATATACTAAAGTCTGTTTTACTTTGTATCAAAGTTAAATACCTGAACAATATACCAAAGACTGTGTTACTTAGTGTTAAAGTTAAACACCTGAACAATATACCAAAGTCTGTGTTACTTAGTATCAAAGTTAAATACCTGAACAATATACCAAAGTCTGTTACTTAGTATCAAAATTAAACACCTGAACAATATACCAAAGTGTGTGTTATTTAGTATTAAAGTTAAATACCTGACCAATATACCAAAGTCTGTTACTTAGTATGAAAGTTAAATACCTGAACAATATACTAAAGTCTGTTTTACTTTGTATCAAAGTTAAATACCTGAACAATATACCAAAGACTGTGTTACTTAGTGTTAAAGTTAAACACCTGAACAATATACCAAAGTCTGTGTTACTTAGTATCAAAGTTAAATACCTGAACAATATACCAAAGTCTGTTACTTAGTATCAAAATTAAACACCTGAACAATATACCAAAGTCTGTGTTATTTAGTATTAAAGTTAAATACCTGACCAATATACTAAAGTCTGTTACTTAGTATGAAAGTTAAATACCTGAACAATATACTAAAGTCTGTTTTACTTTGTATCAAAGTTAAACACCTGAACAATATACCAAAGACTGTTACTTAGTATCAAAGTTAAACACCTGAACAATATACCAAAGTCTGTGTTACTTAGTATCAAAGTTAAATACCTGAACAACATACCTAATTCTGTATTACTTAGTATCAAAGTTAAACACCTGAACAATATATCAAAGTCTGTTTTACTTAGTATCAAAGTTAAATACCTGAACAATATATCAAATTCTGTGTTACTTAGTATCAAAGTTAAACACCTGAACAATATACCAAAGTCTATGTTACTTAGTATCAAAGTTAAATACCTGAACAATATACCAAATTCTGTATTACTTAGTATCAAAGTTAAACACCTGAACAATATACCAAAGTCTGTATTACTTAGTATCAAAGTTAAACACCTGAACAATATACCAAAGTCTGTGTTACTTAGTATCAAAGTTAAACACCTGAACAATATACCAAAGTCTGTGTTACTTAGTATCAAAGACAGAAACAGAAGTAGATAAAAACATCTATTTTTTTTTTTTTTTTGTTAACAGGGGAGGGTACTTGAGAGGTAGAGAAAAGCTGAGGGAAAGTGATGAAAGGGAAGTATGAAAAGTTATTAAAGGCTAGAGAAACTGATTCCTAATGCTGCCAAAAAAGAAGAAGTAAATCCTCTACAATAAACTGCTCGGCTCTAAAAATTCAATAGAAAAACAACAAAACCCACAGCAGAAACACAGCGAGTAGATAAAACAAACCAAGACTTTAATAAAAAATGATGAGCGCTTTCGCAAAAAACACTTTTGCTTCTTCAGATCGTACTCAACAACTAAAACACCACAAACTAAATCCAAAATACTATTCCCCTGGGCCACCCCATCCAGTAAACACACAGACAATTATGGTTGCTAAGTAACTAATTACTTGATACTAGTACAATTCAAGAGCTAAGCATAGTTAAGTCATTAGCAGTCTGACTACTTTAAAACTATTTTTACAAACATACCTTATTACATCACATACAATACAATAATAAAGTTCTACAGCATTTTTTAAAATAATATTCTACAGCGTTTTTAAAACTTTTTAAAACTTTGTAAAACTTATTTCTTCAGCTTTCTAGATTTTAAGGCTGGTTGTATAGAAATATAATCATTCAACCCATAGTCTTGGTGTGCTCTCAATCTATATATCCATCTCAACTCTGCCTGTTCTGTAGCATTGGTCAAAACTCCTCTCCTAACACTAGGGGGTATAACTTCTAACACTGAAAACATAAAAGTATGTTTCTCTCCTTTCTCAATCATGTGTTTAGCAATGGCACTGTACGTTAAACCCCTACGTGCACAGCACAAATGGTCTCGCATTCTCTGACTTAGACACCTATTTGTTTTGCCTATGTAAAACTGATTGCAGACTGTCCATAGGGCAACATACACTAAATTCTTCAGATTACAGTAAGCCTTTGCCCTAACTTTATATGTTCTGCCAGTCTGTGGATGTACAAATATTGTTGACTCATTGATTAAACGGCAAAAAGAGCACGCCCCACATTTCCTCATGCAAACCTCCCCTTTCAATGAATGCTATCGAAATGCAATCAGCTGAGTTACAGAAAAATTAAACTTATCTGACTCACAAAGGTTAAACAAAACTCATAAATACTAAATGCTCGCAATATCTCAAATAAGTCATTGAAGTGTTAATGGTGATAATGCCATCTGGAGAGTTGGCTGACATTAGTGCATTATGATAGGAGAGGAGCTAGAGCTGTCCAGAGTTGTTGCTGTTGTTACCTTGGAATAGGCACCTTCTGTGAGCAGTCCATTCATACCTCTCAACTCTACAGATTTTCACAGAATGTCCAGGTTTTTGCCTCATATTTTTAGTCTGTTACTCATAAAATTGTGTTTTTCTGCCAAGTCATTGCCAAATCTTTGAGGACTGAAGTCAGGAAATAATAACAGACCTTTGAGATTCAGAGTTTATACCCTTCAAAAATTCATGCTAATGCAAAACATGTTATTTTATCAACTTTCTAAGTTTGTAAAAGCAATATTTAAAAATTGTCCTTATTTTTGGACATTTGTCCCCCTGTTATTTTTGGCTTTATCCAGATTTCTTGCTCTACAGTTCTAAACCCAGAGCTGTTGAACATGCTCCACTTAAAGAAATTACAATCCCTCTGAGCTCTAAGGACCTAAACCTTGTCACCACAATAAACAAAACATGCTGGAGGGATATATTCCTGTCCCAGAGACTTCCCATACTCTGGAACAAACTACCCATCTATATCAAACAAAGCTCCTCATTAGCACTCTTCAAGAAAAATCTTGATGATTGGATGGGAGATAGGAAATTCACCCTGGGGATCACTTCTGTGGCTCTGCTCAACAGGGAGACAGGAAAATAATTTTCTTGGGTGGCAAAAGCCAGGGTACCTTTTTGGCTAGGCTTATATAGGCCCTATGGCTGATAGCCTAGTACCTACCTATGAACCTAAGAGATTGAGACAAATGAGACCATTGGTTCCCAGTGGCCAGACAGGACCAACGTAATTCTGTATTTCTGTACACAGTGAAATTTCACAAATTACGTTCAGAAGGTGTTGGTCACCTCATGGAAACATTCTGCAGAAAGTAATAATTTAATCCACCCAGTATTGATATAACACACTTGCCTTTGTAAGATCTTCTAGACAGCTTCTATATTCAAGCTATGCTTTGTTCGAGTTATTTATTCTCCAGTTATATGTTTAATTCAATTAAGTGTTATGGGAGTAAGAGTCTAGCCCAACATTCAGTTGGTGCAAGCCAGATAAACTAATTCTGGATGGGGTGTTAATCCATCAAAGCAGGAGCCACACACACACACACACACACACACACACACACACACACACACACACACACACACACACACACACACACTCATTCATGGCAGATACATACCCATGACCAATGTGTAGGTTAGACAGTTTATCTATGACATGTCTTATAGATGTGGGATGAAAGTAGACTACCCAGTAAAAACACCAGTAGACCTACGATAGACATGCAGGCAGAAGGTACTCCATCTGGGAATAAAACTGTGGCCAACCACTGTGTCATACATGCAATCCTTTACTATACTATAATTACCGAAAATGTCTTTTTGTTGTTGTTCCTATCATGCCAAGACTCCTTATTTACCTCTTGTCATCCCTGGTGTGTTCCTTACTGGAATTAAATCAAATATGACTAAGTTTGAATGGCGCCGTTATTCAGGGAGTGTTTTCTCCCTTTTATTACTTAGATTAATGCTCAGCACTGTATGATGTCAGAATGGTATTTGTGTTTACTTAGATGTAATGCTCAGCACTGTATGATGTCAGAATGGTATTTGTGTTTACTTAGATGTAACGCTCAGCGCTGTATGATGTCAGAATGGTATTTGTGTTTACTTAGATGTAACGCTCAGTGCTGTATGATGTCAGAATGCTATTTGCGTTTACTGAATCCTCATCTCCACCTGCTGCTTTCATGTCCAGCTGAGTACCAGCCTTTACAGCTGTCCATAGTGGCTCTGTTCAAATATCTACATTTCTACAGTAGGAATGGGAAGCTGCCTCTCAAGACACTTGGTGCTAACCTCAAGTCACAATGCCTGAAACCAACTCTGCAGTAACCCTGTTCTCATCTTCAAACCTGTACTAACATCTACCAGTAAAATCTTAAAATTCCAAACTAGTCACAGTTTCACATCAAAGCAGAGCAGCTGTGAGCATTAAAGTTATGTCCCTAAGACAAGTTAGTAGGTGAAAGAGTGACACTGCAAACTGCCTGAAGGTGTATGTGTGTGTGTGTGTGTGTGTGTGTGTGTGTGTGTGTGTGTGTGTGTGTGTCTATACCAAGGTGTCCAATAATGTAAGGGTGTCTCATCCAGGACTGTTTGTAACTGATGCCTGTTGTTTGCTGAGATAGGCAAATACTTTCCGTGAATACAAAGTAAATTAAGCAGTTAGTGCAAATAAATAGTTGTAGCTGCAAATACACTAAAATAATATCACATATTCTGTCCACCAGGAATGATCAGAATCTGCATATCTGCATTTTAGCAGATGATGTTTCCATTATTATAGCGCATCATTTTTTTCAGTCTACAGGGTTCAAAAGAATTAAACGAGATTATGCACATTTAACAGTGAAGTGCAAAGCTCATTGTCACACAATAAAAGCATCCCCTTTCTCTCTCTCTTGCTCTCTCTTTCTCTAGCTCTCTCTTAAAATATATGTATGCACATGTACGTGTCTGTGTGTGTGTGTGTGTGTATATATATATATATATATATATATATATATATATATGTGTGTGTGTGTGTGTGTGTGTGTGTGTGTGCGTGTGTGTACAAACATATACACTAGAATATTCTCAACAATCAAATGAAAACATCAGCGCTACTCAAATCACCGGCAAAAATCTAATGACTACACACAAAACTGAACATGCAGCAAACACAGATAAACCATTTGGTAACAACTACAAGAAAGATCCAACAAAACGCAGTCTTTACTGTCAAATACCTTAAATTTCCTGTAGTGGAGGCCCATGCTCTTATAGTTCATAGGTAACTACTAGGTTAGCCCTTGTGGGCCATTTTAAGCTTAGCAAATTTCCCACTCAAAGGTAAGAATCAAACTCTGTACGTTGTAACTGTAAGGTAAACACCTTAACCATTAAACCAACCCCCATCTCTTTAGTAGCAAGCTAGCTGCCATTTTAAGCCTGACCCGATTTGCTTGGTATGAATCAAATCCTGTATCTCTTGTTTCTGCTCTTTCAGCTATGTGGCCTCTGAATATCCATGACTTTTACTTGTTTTAAGTCTTTACTTGTACATTCAGGCCAATAAAGTCAACCTCTGTTAGCTGCAGGCATGCAATGTTTCACCTACAGGAAGTTTAAGGTACTTCAACATTAAAGAGTCTAGCTTTGCTGGGGGTTTCTTATAGTGTTTATTAAATATTTTGGGGGGGGGTGTGACCTTTTTGCCCTTTGGTTTGGATGTAATTTGGGATATTTTGCAATCACTCTAATGTTATGGACATTATGCATATTTTCAAGCTTTGTGTTTCTAACATATGTCCAAACAATCCACTTATGCTGTACTGACAAGCTCAGAAAATGGGCAAAGCTTGGCATGCCTACAGTAGCGGGGCTTAGCATTATTGTTCTAAATATACTAGTAATGACTTAAAAAAAAAGGTTATAGGCATTCAAAAGCCATGCAGCTGAAACACTGTTAGTTCTGAAGGAATTGTTTGCATATATCCCATGGTCCTCCAGTAAAGGATGTTTAAGGAAGTACACAGAGGAAACTTTATAGTTTTATTGAGTCTTCGGGTTGGCATAATAGTTAAGTGTTTACTTTACAGACACAAGGTACAGGGTTTACAACATTTAAAAAGGCCTCTATGGTCATTAGTCTAGTAATCATCTATGAACATTTCTGTCTCTCTCTGTCTGTATGTATATATATATATATATATATATATATATATATATATATATATATATATATATATATATATATATATATATATGTGTGTGTGTATATATATATATATATATATATATATATATATATATACACATATATACATGTGGATTTATATACATATATATATATATATATATATATATATATGTGTGTGTGTGTGTGTATATATATATATATATATATATATATACACATATATACATGTGGATTTATAAACATATATATATATATATATATATATATATATGTGTGTGTGTGTGTATATATATATATATATATATATATATATATATATATATATATATCTTTATACATGCACACAACTCCAATATCACTGTACCTTGGAGAAAGGAGTATTCTTAAAGATACAGCAGTTCCAGACTTAGTACAGATTTCCCTTTGCATATTTAATTTGTCGACATTTTGAGACTCATAGTACTCACAGTATTAGGTCTTAAATCTGCAACTGGAACCCCACTTTTTCAGATTTTCTGCTAACACTCAAGATAAGGTTTCTATATATATATGTATTACACCAACTCATTTTTCATAGTTTCTGTTGACACAGAGGATGACCTTTCCATGTGTATCCTATATCATTTCTTAATATTTTCAGGTAACACTCATGATACCCTTTCACTGTGTATCAAGCTGATAACCAAGTGAAATGTGTGTCCTTTTTGTGTGATGAAAAGTCTCTGCATGAATCATTTAAACAGGGTTTCCAGTTCATCTGCAAGTATGCATTTTCGGGTCTTACTTCAGATGTTGACTTTTAACATTTGGTTGGTCTTCTTTTCCAAGTTGTACATCTTACCAGAAGAAATAATTAGGCTTGAAAGCATTTTCTCAGCTTACAAGACTGAGTTACTTTATTGATTAATTGATCGAGTACTTACATAATCCCTGAATAACCTGACCAGCAGCCACTGCCTGGAAAGCATTTTTGTGAGACAGTTTTCAGACTTCATCTTCTGAGATTAAATATCAAGTAGAATATGTCTGTTCCTTGTTGCCAGTCAAATAAATTGTCTATTCTGTCTCTTAAAATATCAAGTAAAATGTAAAAGATGCAGGCACATTTCATTTAAGAAGGGACCATCAATGCAAGGAAGCTGTTAGTCATAAAAACAAAAACAAAAGTGTAACCAACTTATGACTAGATTTGATATTTTTAAGAAAAAATACAAATAAAAAAATTTGCAGCTGTTTGATCTTATAGTCACTGTTTGCCTGTGATCCCCACTACATTGTGTAAACATAGGGGCGCATCACCTTTTCTTTCTCTTTCTTGCCGTGATCCCCACTATGTTGTGTAAACATAGGGGCACATCACCTTTTCTTTCTCTTTCTTGCCGTGATCCCCACTACGTTGCATAAACATGGGGTGCATCACCTTTTCTTTCTCTTTCTTGCCGTGATCCCCACTATGTTGTGTAAACATGGGGCACATCACCTTTTCTTTCTCTTTCTTGCCGTGATCCCCACTACGTTGTGTAAACATGGGGCGCATCACCTTTTCTTTCTCTTTCTTGCCTTTATTTCTTAGTTAACAAAATGCTTAAGTTAAATATGGATTGTGAACACTTTTTGCAGCTCTTTAAGAAATATTTTAAGACAATGAATTTCTGACAAAAACAAGATGAGCAATGCATAATTCTTGTTGGAATTCTAATAATCCCTTAATTTATACCCAGACGGTATCATTTTATGTATAATTCACAGACGTAAAAAGTATATACAGTAACTGAAGCAGACATTGTGGAGTAACCAACGTGTATGGTATCTATAGTGTGTTAACCATGATGTCAGATATCTACAGTGTGTTACCCAAGGTTTCGGATATCTATAGTGTGTTAACCAAGATGTCAGATATCTACAGTGTGTTACCCAAGGTGTCAGATATCTATAGTGTGTTAACCAAGAAGTCAGATATCTACAGTATCCAAGGTGTAGGATATCTATAGTGTGTTAACCAAGATGTCAGATATCTACAGTGTGTTACCCAAGGTGTCGGATATCTATAGTGTGTTAACCAAGAAGTCAGATATCTATCGTGTGTTATCCAAGGTGTCAGATATCCATAGTGTGTTAATCAAATGTCAGATATCTATATTGTGTTACCCAAAGTGTAGCATATCTATAGTATGTTAACCAAGGTGTCAGATATCTATAGTATGTTAACTACGATATATTATATCTATACTGTGTTAACCATGGTGTAGATATCTATAGTGTGTTGACCAAGGTGTGGGATATCTATAGTGTGTTAACCAAGTTGTAGGATATGTATAGTTGTGTTAACCAAAGTGTAGGATATCTATAGTGTTAACCATGCTGTAGGATATCTATAGTGTGTTGACCTAGGTGTAGGATATCTAGTGTGTTAACCATGGTGTAGGATACCTATAGTGTGTTTACCATGGTGTAGGATATCTATAGTGTGTGAACCAAATGTCAGATATCTACAGTGTGTTACCCAAGGTGCATGATATCTATAGTGTGTTAACCAAGGTGTGGGATATCTATAGTGTGTTAACCAAGGTGCCTGATATCTAGTGTGTTAACCAATATGTTGGATATCTAACCCAGGTGTATCATAACTATAGTGTGTTAACCAAGGTGTGGGATATCTATAGTGTGTTAACCAAGGTTTCGTAGATATATATATATAGTGTGTTAACCATGGTGTAGGATATCTATAGTGTGTTAACCAAATGTCAAATATCTATAGTGTGCTACCCAAGGTGTATGATATCTATAGTGTGTTAACCATGGAGTAGGATATCTATAGTGTGTTAACCATTGTGTAGGATATCTATAGTGTGTTACCCAAGGTGTAGGATATCTATAGTGTGTTAACCAAATGTCAGATATCTATAGTGTGTTAACCATGGAGTAGGATATCTATAGTGTGCTAACCATGGTGTAGGATATCTTTAGTGTGTTACCCAAGGTGTAGGATATCCATAGTGTGTTCACCAAATGCCAGACATCTATAGTGTGTTACCCAAGGTTAGGATATCTATAGTGTGTTAACCAAGGTGCATGATATCTACAGTATGTTAGCCAAGGTGTTGGATATCTATAGTGTGTTAATCAAATGTCAGATATCTATAGTGTGTTAACCAAGGTGTCAGATATATATAGTGTGTTAACCATGGTGTAGGATATCTATAGTGTGTTAACCCAGGTGTATGACATCTATAGCGTGTTAACCAAGGTGTCGGATATCCGTAGTGTGTTAACTCTAGTGTATGATATCTATAGTGTGTTAACCAAGGTGTCAGATATTTATAGTGTGTTAACTAAGGAGTCAGTTATATATATATATATATATATATATATATATATATATATATATATATATATATATATATATATGTGTGTGTGTGTAGTGTGTTAACCATGGTGTACAACATCTATAGTGTGTTAACCAATATGAATGATCTCTATAGTGTGTTAACCATGGTGTAGGATATCTATAGTGTGTTAACCATGGGGTAATATATCTAAAGTGTATTACCCAAGGTGTAGGATATATATAGTGTGTTAACCATGGTGTAGGATATCTATAGTGTGTTACCCAAGGTGTAGGATATCTATAGTGTGTTAAACATGGTGTAGGATATTTATAGTGTGTTAACCATGGTGTAAGCTATCTATAGTGTGTTACCCAAGGTGTAGGATATCTATAGTGTGTTAACCAAATGTCAGATATCTATAGTGTGTTACCCAAGGTATAGGATATCTATAGTGTGTTAACCAAGGTGCATGATATCTCTAGTATGTTAACCAAGGTGTAGGATAGCTATAGTGTGTTATCCAAGATGTAGGATATCTATAGTGTGTTAACCAAGGTGTAGGATATCTATAGTGTGTTAACCAAATGTCAGATATCTATAGTGTATTTATAGTGTGTGTTATCCTAGGTGCAGGATATCTATAGTGTCTTAACCAGTGTGAATGATATCTATAGTGTGTTAACCATGGTGTAGGATATCTATAGTCTGTTAACCAAGATGTCAGATATCTACAGTGTGTTACCCAAGGTGTTGGATATCTATAGTGTGTTAACCCAGGTGTCCGATATCTATAGTGTGTTAACCAATGTGTTGGATATCTATAGTGTGTTACCCAAGGTGTCGGATATCTAGTGTCTTAACCAAGATGTTGGATATCTATAGTGTGTTAACCAAAGTGTAGGATATTTATAGTGTGTTAACCAAGGTGTCGGATATCTATAGTGTGTTAACCCAGCTGTATGATATCTGTAGTGTGTTAACCAAGGTGTCGGATATCTATAGTGTGTTAACCAAAGTGTAGGATATTTATAGTGTGTTAACCAAGGTGTCGGATATCTATAGTGTGTTAACCCAGCTGTATGATATCTGTAGTGTGTTAACCAAGGTGTCGGATATCTATAGTGTGTTAACCCAGCTGTATGATATCTGTAGTGTGTTAACCAAGGTGTCGGATATCTATAGTGTGTTAACCAAAGTGTAGGATATTTATAGTGTGTTAACCAAGGTGTCGGATATCTATAGTGTGTTAACCCAGCTGTATGATATCTGTAGTGTGTTAACCAAGGTGTCGGATATCTATAATGTGTTAACCCAGCTGTATGATATCTGTAGTGTGTTAACCAAGGTGTCGGATATCTATAGTGTGTTAACCCAGGTGTAGGATATCTATAGTGTGTTAACCATGGAGTAGGATATCTATAGTGTGTTAATCATGGTGTAAGATATCTTTAGTGTGTTACCCAAGGTTTAGGATATCTATAGTGTGTTAACCAAGGTGTCGGATATCTATAGTGTGTTACCCAAGGTGTCGGATATCTAGTGTGTCAACCAAGATGTTAGATACCTATAGTGTGTTAACCAAAGTGTAGGATATTTATAGTGTGTTAACCAAGGTGTCGGATATCTATAGTGTGTTAACCAAATGTCAGATATCTATAGTGTGTTACCCAAGGTATAGGATATCTATAGTGTGTTAACCAAGGTGCATGATATCTCTAGTATGTTAACCAAGGTGTAGGATATCTATAGTGTGTTATCCAAGATGTAGGATATCTATAGTGTGTTAACCAAGGTGTAGGATATCTATAGTGTGTTAACCAAATGTCAGATATCTATAGTGTATTTATAGTGTGTGTTATCCAAGGTGTAGGATATCTATAGTGTCTTAACCAGTGTGAATGATATCTATAGTGTGTTAACCATGGTGTAGGATATCTATAGTCTGTTAACCAAGATGTCAGATATCTACAGTGTGTTACCCAAGGTGTCGGATATCTATAGTGTGTTAACCCAGGTGTCTGATATCTATAGCTTGTTAACCAAGGTGTCGGATATCTGTAGTGTGTTAACCCAGGTGTATGATATCTATAGTGTGTTAACCAAGGTGTCAGATATGTATAGTGTGTTAACCAAGGTGTTGTATATATATATATATATATATATATATATATATATATATATATATACATATATATATATAGTGCATTAACCATGGTGTACGACATCTATAGTGTGTTAACCAATATGAATGATATCTATAGTGTGTCAACCATGGTGTAGGATATCTATAGTGTGTTAACCATGGTGTAGGATATCTAAAGTGTGTTACCCAAGGTGTAGGATATCTATAGTGTGTTATCTAAGGTGTAGGATATATATAGTGTGTTAACCATGGTGTAGGATATCTATAGTGTGTTACCCAAGGTGTAGGATATCTATAGTGTGTTAAACATGGTGTAGGATATCTATAGTCTGTTAACCAAGATGTCAGATATCTACAGTGTGTTACCCAAGGTGTCGGATATCTATAGTGTGTTAACCCAGGTGTCTGATATCTATAGTGTGTTAACCAATGTGTTGGATATCTATAGTGTGTTACCCAAGGTGTCGGATATCTAGTGTCTTAACAAAGATGTATAGTGTGTTAATCATGGTGTAAGATATCTTTAGTGTGTTACCCAAGGTTTAGGATATCTATAGTGTGTTAACCAAAGTGTAGGATATTTATAGTGTGTTAACCAAGGTGTCGGATATCTATAGTGTGTTAACCCAGCTGTATGATATCTGTAGTGTGTTAACCAAGGTGTCAGATATCTATAGTGTGTTAACCAAAGTGTAGGATATTTATAGTGTGTTAACCAAGGAGTCGGATATCTATAGTGTGTTAACCCAGCTGTATGATATCTGTAGTGTGTTAACCAAGGTGTCGGATATCTATAGTGTGTTAACCCAGGTGTATGATAGCTATAGTGTCTTAACCAAGGTGTCGGATATATATAATGTGTTAACCCAGGTGTATCATAACTATAGTGTGCTACCCAAGGTGTAGGATATCTATAGTGTGTTAACCATGGAGTAGGATATCTATAGTGTGTTAATCATGGTGTAGGATATCTTTAGTGTGTTACTCAAGGTGTAGGATATCTATAGTGTGTTAACCAAGGTGTCGGATATCTATAGTGTGTTACCCAAGGTGTTGGATATCTAGTGTGTCAACCAAGATGTTGGATACCTATAGTGTGTTAACCAAAGTGTAGGATATTTATAGTGTGTTAACCAAGGTGTCAGATATCTATAGTGTGTTAACCCAGCTGTATGATATCTGTAGTGTGTTAAACAAGGTGTCGGATATATATAATGTGTTAACCCAGGTGTATCATAACTATAGTGTGTTAACCAAGGTGTGGGATATCTATAGTGTGTTAACCAAGGCGTCGGATATATATATAGTGTGTTAACCATGGAGTAGGATATCTATAGTGTGTTAACCATGGTGA
Organism: Protopterus annectens; assembly: GCF_019279795.1. Lineage (NCBI taxonomy): Eukaryota > Metazoa > Chordata > Ceratodontiformes > Protopteridae > Protopterus > Protopterus annectens. Next base: position 1,388,900,952 of record NC_056746.1, on the reverse strand, counting down.
AGGATATCTTTAGTGTGTTACCCAACGTGTAGGATATCTATAGTGTGTTAACCAAATGTCAGATATCTATAGTGTGTTACCCAAGGTTAGGATATCTATAGTGTGTTAACCAAGGTGCATGATATCTATAGTATGTTAGCCAAGGTGTCAGATATCTATAGTGTGTTAACCAAATGTCAGATATCTATAGTGCGTTAACCCAGGTGTATGATATCTATAGCGTGTTAACCAAGGTGTCGGATATCTGTAGTGTGTTAACCCAGGTGTATGATATCTATAGTGTGTTAACCAAGGTGTCAGATATGTATAGTGTGTTAACCAAGGTGTTGTATATATATATATATATATATATATATATATATATATATATATATATATATATATATAGTGCATTAACCATGGTGTACGACATCTATAGTGTGTTAACCAATATGAATGATATCTATAGTGTGTCAACCATGGTGTAGGATATCTATAGTGTGTTAACCATGGTGTAGGATATCTAAAGTGTGTTACCCAAGGTGTAGGATATCTATAGTATGTTATCTATGGTGTAGGATATATATATTGTGTTAACCATGGTGTAGGATATCTATAGTGTGTTACCCAAGGTGTAGGATATCTATAGTGTGTTAAACATGGTGTAGGATATCTATTATGTGTTAACCATGGTGTAGGCTATCTATAGTGTGTTACCCAAGGTGTCGGATAGCTACAGTGTGTTAACAAAGGTGCATGATATCTCTAGTATGTTAACGAAGGTGTAGGATATCTATAGTGTGTTAACCAAATGTCAGATATCTATAGTGTGTTACCCAAGGTGTAGGATATCTATAGTGTGTTAACCAAGGTGCATGATATCTCTAGCATGTTAGCCAAGATGTAGGATATCTATAGTGTGTTAACCAAATGTCATATATCTATAGTGTGTTACCCAAGATGTAGGATATCTATACTGTGTTAACCAAGGTGTAGGATATCTATAGTGTGTTAACCAAATGTCAGATATCTATAGTGTATCTATAGTGTGTGTTACCCAAGGTGTAGGCTATCTATAGTGTCTTAACCAATGTAAATGATATCTATAGTGTGTTAACCATGGTGTAGGATATCTATAGTCTGTTAACCAAGATGTCAGATATCTACAGTGTGTTACCCAAGGTGTTGGATATCTAGAGTGTGTTAACCATGGTGTAGGATATCTATAGTGTGCTACCCAAGGTGTGGGATACCTATAGTGTGTTAACCATGGTGTAGGATATCTATAATGTGTTACCCAAGATGTAGGATATCTATAGTGTGTTAACCAAGGTGTAGGATATCTCTATTACGCAAGGTGTAGCATATCTATAGTGTATTAACCAAATATCAGATATCTATAGTGTGTTAACCAAGGTGTGGGATACCTATAGTGTGTTAATCATGGTGTAGGATATCTATAGTGTGTTACCCAAGGCGTAGGATATCTATAGTGTGTTAACCCAGGTGTATGATATCTGTAGCATGTTAACCAAGGTGTAGGATATCTATAGTGTGTTAACCAAGATGCATAGGTTCATAGGTTCATAGGTTTATACTAGGCTATCTGCCCTAAGGCATTTATAAGCCTAGCCCAAATTATTGTGGCTTACGCCACCCCTTATATGAAAAAATACTGTGCCCATTAGTTTGTTGTGCCTCTGTCCAGCAGTGACCCAGAGATGATTCCCGGGGTAAACCTACGATCTCCCATCCACAGGTCTAGATTTCTCTTGAACAGAGTCAGCGAGGTGCTCTGCCTCACATGGACCAGGATTTTATTCCACAGCATAGGGAGTCTCTGAGTGATAAATCTATCCCTCCAGCACGTCCTATTTATATCCATGCTAAGGTTTAAGTCACTTGCTCTAGTGGTTTTGGTGGATTTGGATTTTTTGAGGTGGAGCATGTCCATTAATTCCGGGTTGGACATGGCCTTGTATGTCAGGCACATGTCACCTCTGAGCAGACGGTATGCGACTGAATAGAGCTGGAGTTTCTTCAATCTGGCAGCATATGACAGCTTTTGGAGTCCCTTTATCCTTTTGGTGAGGAACTTTTGGGGTCTCTCCAATTGCTGCAGATGTCGGGTGAGATACATCCCGAATGGGGCATTGTACTCGATCATTGGTCTGATAAGTGAAGAATACAGGGAACAATGACCTCACTAGATCTGGATGTGAATCCTTCATGATCAGGTGGGCAATGTAGAAGGTCTTTCTAACCACTTTAGCAATGTGAGTGTCAAAAGAAAGGCCACTGTCAACCTGGGTCCCCAGGTCCCTGATAACCTCTTCTGTGCTTAGTGGATTGCCACCTATATGGTAGCTTGGGGTTACCTTGTTTTTCCCGAAGGGTATGACTATACATTTTTGGCGTTTAACTTCAGGCCATGGCTCTGGCACCAGCTATCTGTTTCCGTGAGTCCCTTCTGAAGGATATCAGTGTCCGATGCACTTTCCACTATGGCCCAGTTTGCAGTCATCTGCAAACTTTGTCAGCCAAAGTCCTCCCATGTTGGCCTGTACTTCTGAGAAGTAGATGCCAAACAATAGGGGCCAAGGACCGAGCCCTGTGGGACACCACTTGTGACCGGCTTGGAGTCTGACACAGCGCCAGCAACTCTAACCCTGTGGGTTCTGTCCTTAAGCCAGTTTGCAACCCATCTTGTGACATATGGGTTTACATTTAAGCTGGTAAGTTTTTCTACAATACCCGAGTGGGGTATTGTGTCGAAAGCCTTTGCAAGGTCAAGGTAGGCTGTATGGACTGCCTTTCCTCATCAATGGCCTTGGTGACTATTTCAAGAAGTCGACCAAGTTCAAAAGGCATGATCTTCCCTTGACAAAGCCAAACTGGGTCGGGTCCAATGTCTGCAAGTCCCCTATATCTTTGTTTATGAGCTCCATTATGATCCTCTCCATAGCTTTGCAGACTAGACTTGTTAAGCTTATGGGGCGGTAATTACCAGGGTCCGTGAGGCGCCACCTTTGTGGAGTGGGACCACAGTTGCCGTCACGCCACTCCTTGGGCACGTATCCTGTGGTAAGGCTGAGATTAAACAGCTGCCTTATGTGCGGGTTTAATTCCTCATTTAGCTCGTGTAGCACACAGCCGGGGACACCATCCGTCCCATTGATGCTGTGTTTTTAGCTTTAGAGAGCAGCTTTCACCTGCGCATTTGAGATGTCCGGGAGGCTACACTCGGCTGGGATAGTTATCTCTCCTTTAGGGGGGGAGAGCGGGGTGAAGTTTGCACTGAACCTGTCTGCCAGTATGTTGGCAATGTCTGTGGGTTCAGTGATTTTTGTATCATTTTGGACTAATTCTGAGCATATCTGTGAGTTTCCACCCAGGTTCCTAACATAGCTGAAAAAGGCCTTATGATTGTCCTTTGAATCCATGGCAATTTTTCTCTCAAAATTGGCCTTAGTTGATTTTATGAGTGCTCGTATTTTTTTACTAATAATTAATCTACAGTGTGTTAACCATGGCGTAGGATATCTATAATGTGTTAACCATGGTGTATGATATCTATAGTGCATGTGTGTGTGTGTGTGTGTGTGTGTGTGTGTGTGTGTGTGTGTGTGTGTGCATATATATATATATATATATATATATATATATATATATATATATATATATATAGACATTCATACATATCCTCTCACCTCTCCCTTCTGTTAACCTCAAGCCACCTATCTTCATGATCTCCTGATCACCTATTGTTTTCCAACTGCCAGAGCAGCCCAGTGTAGAGAAATCTGGTCTCCTCAGCAGGGAGAAGTCCTAAACCACATCTTGGTGAGACAGTGAAAATCAGGGACTGTAAGGACAGCTATGCTGCTGCATTATTACTGACAGAAGGAATTTCTGTTACGTCATAAATTTCCCCCTTACAGCAATTTGCAAAATGCATACAGCTGGATAGACACCCTTATAGATATGTGTTATAGCTACACCTGTACAGTACTGCCATAGGTTCATCATTCTGTTAGTCAAGGTGAAAGCCTACCAGCCTGACACTATGGTGTAGAACGAGAAAGCCTGACTCCAGATAAGTTGTGTTTAATTAGTAGCTTGGGTCATGGGAAGATCTGGGGCTGGAGCATTGGACTGACTGCATGGCCACTGCCAGGTCATCTGTCCTTAGGAGAGGGGAAGTAGATAGTCCTGCTGTACAGCTGACCTCCAGTGAGTATTCTGCATACTTCAGTATGCAGTCAGGAATTAGGTCACGCTGTTTGCCAGTCGATACGTGAAGTGTGTGGAAGCACGCCCCCTCCTCACAGTGCAGTAGTGAAGCATGCCCACTTTTCAGAGTGCAGCAGTGAAGCATGCCATCCTCATAGTGCAGTAGTGAAGCATGCCATCCTCATAGTGCGCAGTAGTGAAGTATGCCCACTCCTCATAGTGCAGCAGTGAAGCACGCCGTCCTCATAGTGCAGTAGTGAAGCACACCAGTCCTCACAGTGCAGCAGTGTTCCATAGTCAGTGGCTGATGTGGGGGTGAATTACATTGGGATGTGGGGAGAGTGCGCCCCCACCCTCATGCTTGACCCTGACCTCTGGAGGATGATTAGTCTCCCATCCCAACCAAGAAATTAATGAGCTATCTGGCTCTCACACTCTCTCCATGGAATGAATATGCCCACTCTTGCCCCACTAGATGAATAAATGGCAACAATCGACTGACCTTCAAGAAATCTGATTGTCGTAATCCCAACATACTCTTTTCTACTTTTCATATACATATGAAGATTATTTTTAAAGGAAGTTACTGACTGATGTCTTAGGACTGTAAGAGAAAGCTTACTCCATAATCTTGAAAGTCACTGTAGCTCTCATGTTTTTTTCTTATTAATATTTATCTTTAGTAGCAGGTTCCCTGACCTGATGTCAGCTCTTCCAATGGTACATTCCAGGCATAGCCTTTCAAACAACATTGGATCAGGGAAGCCTTATCATACATTAACAAGATCTTAGGTTTGCCCTGTTCAGGCCATGTTGTGAGGTCAATTAAAGTAATATTTCTAGTGTTGCAGAAAGAAATCCATTGTGAAAGGAGATGATTGCATTCATGAAAGTTATTGAGTGGTGATAATGGTTGAAAAGTTGGAAGCACTAGTGGATTCAACAAACATAAAAGAAAATGTGGGTGCAGATGGTAACAGAACAGATGGCCACTCTTTGTGGGGGTGTCCCAGACATAGTAAAAGGATAATTCACTTGAATGTTAAGGAACTAAAAAGTTTGAAAGATGTAAAGTATGGATTAATGTAACCTTGGATGGCTTTCTTAGGAGACTGAAACGAACTGAAGTTGTAGATAGTGAGTTCTTACAGGAACAGCTACTTACACTGGATATAAAAAGTGTACACACCCCTGCTAAAATGCCATTTTTTGTGATATAAAAAATGAGACCATAATAAATCATTTCAAAACTTTTCCAACTTTTAATGTGACCTATAACCTGTACAATTCAATTGAAAAACAAACAAATCTGTTAGGGGAAAAAATATAAAAAATAAAAAATGTACAATATGCTGGTTGCATTAAGTGTGCTCACCCTTAAACTAATACTTTGTTGAAGCACCTTTTGATTTAATTGCAGCATTCAGTCTTCTTGAGTAGGAGTATATCAGCATGGCACATTTTGACTTGGCAATATTTGCCCACTCTTCCTTGCAAAAGCACTCCAAATCGATCAGATTACAAGGACATTCCCTGTGCACAGCCCTCAGGTCACCTCACAGATTTTCTATTGGATTTAGGTCTGGGCTCTGGGCTAGGCCATTCCAAAACTTTAATTTTCTTCTGATGAAGCCATTTTTTTGTAGATTTGGATGTATGCTTGGGGTCATTGTTGTGTTGCAAGGTGAAATTCCTCTTCATCTTCAGCTTTCTAGCAGACACTGAGGGTTTTGGGCCAAAAGTGATTGATATTTGGAACTGCTCATAATTCCCTCCACCTTGACTAAAGCCCCAGTTATAGCTGAAGAAAAGCAACCCCAAAGCATTATTCTGCCACCACCATGCTTCACCATGGGGATGATGTTCTTTTAGTGATGCAAAGTGTTGTTTTTGTGCCAAACGTACCTTTTGGAATTGTGGCCAAAATGTTCAACCTTGGTCTCATCAGACCATAACACATTCTCCCACATGCTTTTGGGAGGCTTGATGTATTATTTTGCAAATTTTAGCTGAGCCTGGATGTGATGTTATTCTGTGTAAGAAAAGGCTTCCATCTTGCAAACCTACCCCATAGTCCAGACATATGGAGAATACTGGAGATTGTTGTCACATGTAGTACACAACCAGTACTTGCCAGAAATTCCTGTAGCTTCTTCATTGTCCAATTCTTTGCAACGTCACTGTTGTCCCATATTTTCTCCACTTTTTGATGACTGTCTTCACTGTGTTCCATGGTATATTCAATGCTGTGGAAATTTTTTGTACCCTTCTCCTGACTGATACCCTTCAACAAATAGATTCTTTTGATGCTTTGTAGACTCTCTGTGAACCATGGTCTTTGCTGTAGCAGGCAACTGAGTAAATGTCAGGAAAATCCTACTAGCACAGCTGAACTTTATTTGGAGTTAACCAGAATCTCTTTAATTGATGGCAGGTGTATATTCAAGAAGACTGAATGCTGTAATTAAATCAAAAGGTACTTCAGTAAAGTATTAGTTTAAGGGTGTGCACACACAACAAAGTATTAGTTTAAGAGTGTGCTCACTTATCCAACCAGCGTATTGTACATTTTTTTTATTTTTTATATTTTTCTCCTAACAGATTTGTTTGTTTTTCATTTGAATTGTATAGGTTATAGGTCACATTAAAGATGGGAAAAGTTTTGAAATGATTTATTGTGGTCTCACTTTTTTATATAACAAAAACCTGGCATTTTAACAGGGGTGTGTACACTTTTTGTATCCACTGTACCTTGATGCACAGTCAACAGCAGGTGTTGTACTTAAATAATATGAGTGGTCATGGGGAATTGTGCAGCAAAAGTTATGAGTGGTCACGGGGAATTGTGCAGCAAAAGTTATGAGTGGTCACGGAATATTGTGCAGCAAAAGTTATGAGTGGGCACGGGGAATTGTGCAGCAAAAGTTATGAGTGGTCACGGGGAATTGTGCAGCAAAAGTTATGAGTGGTCACGGGGAATTGTGCAGCAAAAGTTATGAGTGGTCACGGGGAATTGTGCAGCAAAAGTTATGAGTGGTCACGGGAATTGTGCAGCAAAAGTTATGAGTGGTCACGGGGAATTGTGCAGCAAAAGTTATGAGTGGTCACGGGGAATTGTGCAGCAAAGGCTATGAGTGGTCATGGGGAATTGTGCAGCAAAAGTTGGTCACAATGGAGGATAAGTCAGAAAGGAAAAAGTTGTGTCTGACTGGAGTACTGGAAGGTAGAAAGGGTTCTAATTTGATGAATTATGTGAAAACCAAGACAGTGTTATGAGCAGGGTTATGAAATCATCACTGGAGATTGAGAAGTTGGTCAGACTGCCAGCAACTATATCAGAGAGGCTACATAGTAAATGGGGGGTGGCTTTAGTGCAGAGTGTGTGTGTGTGTGTGTGTGTGTGTGTGTGTGTGTGTGTGTGTGTGTGTGTGTGTGTGTGTGTGGACATATGAAAACGATCAAGCAGTGTAGCAGGTATAGTAACCAAAGACATTTTCTGTAGCAGGCTGAATGGGGTATGTAGATTATGGTTTTTCAGCATCAACTGCAGTTTACGGATGCAGTTATAGAGCGTAAGAGGTACAGATTAAACTACAGATTATGTTTTCCAGTTGCATTGAAAGTCCCCCCCCCCCCCAGATAGTGTCTTCACCTTTACAAATTCCAAACAAGCTAAGGTTAAGCAGAAACAGCGTTCTTACAATCATTACAGGAAGTAATGGGCACTGAATATTATGGGAAATAGGAATACAAGAGACGTTTTCAGCACAGCTAAGGCCCACAAAGGGCAAAAGAGAGTTTGATAGAAAAGTAAGAATTCTTTGGGACAAGCCACCTACTCAGAGGTGGTACCAGAGAGGTCAGTTAGCTGACTATGTATTTCTGGACACAGGTATGTTACCATGACATGGGGGGGGGGTGTCAGTATTCCAGAAAGGAGGTATTTTTTCATTTTTTTTCAACTGAAGGTTTGTGGAAATTAAGGTTTGGACTGCTAAGAATTATTTAATGGAAGAGTACATTATTTTGAAGAGGGTCACACCGTAAGGTTGCTAACTATTAAGATAAATACTGTTGCAGTCTATTTTTATTAGAAGTAAATAATATACCTGTTAGATATTCATAGCAAGGGGATCTTTCAAGATTCATTAAAGTTAGGTTATCGTTGTAGCCATGAACATTAATGGGACAGAATGAGGCTCCTATTTAAAATGTGTTTATTTATTTGTCAGTTACAGCTCCTTTAATGAAATGATAAATGAATGCATAACTGTAACCATTGTATTTGCCTTACAAATAACACCAAATTTAAGCTAGATCATGGAGCTTTTACATATTATGATCATGGCTGTTTTAATTCTTGAATGTGTTATTTCAGTTTTTGTATATACTATATAAAGCCTGTATACTGTAATACTTGAAAGTATGCAAAAAGTGGGGTCCTAACAACAAGATATTCATTATTATGAGATTAATATTCTAAAGAAGGATGAAGCTGTTTTACAGTATTGCCATCTGATAGATGCATCCTATGTGAGAATGAATACAATTTTTTATTATTAATATAATAGTGTTATAAGTAAATAGTAAGGGCACTCTTCACTGACAGGTTGCATGATGAGGCAGGGATTCTACATCACAGAAATGTGTGCAGATGTCCTTTGCAATTTATGAATGTCATTTCACAGTGAGGCAAGACAAAATGATAGTGCTACCAAATACAAAAATAAATAAATAAATGAAAATACACTTTAGTTGTATGTCAGGAAAATCTCTACCAGCAGTGCAATCCCCTCTGGTGCAAACAAACATGTTACCACATGCAACCTTGTCCTATCTTCATAATGCAATGCTGTTGTGTTCCTGCCAAAATGGAGCTTGCAAAGCCCAGATCCACTCATTACCATATATGTTAATGAATCTTGGTCCATATTTGTGCCTAATGTATTAAATATTATTATTATTATTATTATTATTATTAATTTATTTATTTATTTTACATTTGTTACCGGGATAGTCCGACTGGATACATGTCCATTTTCAGTGGAGGCCTGGGGAGAAAAGCTCCAAAAAGACATTCAACAAACTTACATTTTTACAGTTTAAAACACAAAATAAAACACAAATAAAAGGATTTTTACACAGATGTAAACAAACAAAAAACAGATACACAAACAAATTATTACATTTTTACTCAGATGGAAAATTCTAGACAGTGTTTTTAAGAATGATAGGTATTGAATGCCTAGTAGGCTAACCTGATAGTAGATCCAGGGAGATCATAGGATTTATAAGTTATGAAACAAAGTGTAGGTAGACGTCCTCCGTGTGCACACGAGTGATGGTTCGAGTTAGTCTGGATTAGGACAAGGACATAGCCATCGTTTTTTAAAGTACTGAATCAGACTTTTCTTGAACTGAGATAGAGAGAGTTCAGATGTAAGTTTAGCAGGAAGAGAATTCCAAGTTTTGCCAACAGAGTTAGCAAATAGAGATTCTCCGGCTGTGTTGTTGGATTTGAGGGTTTGAACTAGTAGTCTTTCAGATGAATGAAGTGCGCTAAGGTTACTGTAGGGGTGATGAGGTTTTTAAGTACGGGTGTATTATCTGGTTGGTACAGGATCTTGTGTGCAACTATTAGTTGGTTAACCTGAAGAAGGTTAGGCAGTTCAAGCCATCCTAGTAGATTTAGGTTATGACAGTGATGAGTTCTGTAGGCTGCATCAGTAGCAAATCTAGCAATGTGATTGTAGCTGCTAGAAAGTTTATTAAGGTCAGTTTTGCTGATGTTTGTAAATAGAGAGGAAGCATAGGGGATGGTGGAGAGTTAATGTGTATGAGCAATTACAGTTCTGGCTAATGGCGTTAAGAAGGTCTTGATCCTATACAGTGAGTCAAGTTTTTTATTAACTGTTTTAATAGTTTTATTGATATGCAGATCAAACTTAAGGTTATTATCTATTATAACTCCTAACAGTTTGGTTGAGGAATCTGAGGAAATAATGGTGCCATTTTTGGATTTTAATGTAAAGGTTATAGGGGCAGACCTGTGAGTGGGGTAGAAAAGCAGCAGTTTGGTTTTATTAGGATTTAACATGAGACGATGATTAAGGAGCCAATTTTCAACTGTGTTAAAAATATTTTGGGATAGAATCTGCAACTCTGTAGGTGAAGTGTCGGAGCATACTAAAGTGGAGTCTTCCGCATATTGAATGCATGTTGCATTTGGGATGACCTTATACAAATCATTGATGAAAATGGAAAATAATAGTGGACCTAGTATGGAGCCTTGGGGTACTCCAAGGGTGATGGGTAAAAGGGTGGCTAGTTTGCTCTGCCATAGGACAGCCTGTTGTCTACCACTGAGATAGGATTGAAACCATTGGATGGCCTGGTCCTCTACGGAGATGGATTTCAAAGTGTTTATGACTATTTGGTGGTTTACCATATCAAAGGCTTTTGAAAGATTGAGAAAGATCGCAGATGAAAGTTTATTATTGTTTCGGTGTTGGTTAATGACAGAGAAGGAGAGGAGGGCTGAGGTTGAACTATGGAATGGTCTAAAACCATGTTGGGTGTTGGCTATAAGATTATTATGGATAAGATAGTTCAGGAGTTGATTGTGGATGCATTTTTCCATAATTTTAGCCAAGGGTGACAGAATAGTTATGGGTCTATAGTTTGAAAGTTCAGTAGAGCTGCTCCCTTTATGGAGTAGGATGACATGGGATATCTTCCAGATGGAGGGAATGGACACTTCAGTTATAGTTCTATTGATCAGGATAGTAATGGGCTATGCTATGGCATCTGCAGCTTTTTGTAGATATTCTGCAGGGAGGAGATCAGCTGACAGGGAAGTAGGCATTAGTTTTTTAAGTAATTTTCAGACCAAAGATGTGCAAACTGGCTTGAAGTTAAAGGGGGGTTGGGAGTACGGTGTAGTGGCTGGAGAATATGGGCATCCAGGGGATAATTGGTTATCTAGGTTCTGGATGGTTGTTGTAAAGAATCTGTTAAAGGTATTGGCAATTTCTGCTGGGGGGTTTTGGTTAGAATCCAAAGATGTAGGAGTGGAGGACTGTCCTGGACTAAGGAGTTTGTTTATACTTTTGTGGCTTGTTTTGGTGTTTTTCTTGTAGATGACAGTAATATTTTTTCTTGTCTAATGTGGTGGATCTTTTTGTTTCATTTCTTAGCTGTCTGTATCTAAGTTGATCTATGTTTTTTTTTTTGTGGTCCTCAAAGTTGCCCAAGCCCTATTTCTAAGTAGCATTTTATGTCTGGTTTCATTTGAGAGTCAAGGAACAACTTTTGTTTTGGTTCTAATCATCCGTGCTGGTGCATGGGTGTCAAGGATGGATAGGAATTTGGTATTAAAGTAATTTACTGCTTCTTCAAGTGGTAATTGTTTCAGAACTGACCAATTGCAAAATTTTAATTCATCTTGGAAATTTGTGCAGTTGAAATTATTATTGTTCCTTATTGTTTTAAAAATGGACTGGTTGTGGATATCAGCTTTTTGCTTGATTAAATAGGTGAGGAGGTGATCACTTACATCATCGGGCAGGGTCCCACTCTTGTATTTGAGAAGATGGGTGATTTGTTCATGAATCACAGTCAGGTATGGTGACAGAACACATCACAGCAGTCTAAGGCAGCATATTAAGGTACAGTATGCCAATTAACTGCATATAACTGCTTTGCTCAGGTATACTGGGCCATGATAAGCTGCCTTAAATCAAGGCACTCTGTAATGCTGTTATCCTACACAGGACTGCATTCCATCTCAAGCATAGAAACATGCAGCATGCATTCATTCGCAAAACCCAGATGGGTATTATGTTGCCACTATGGACTGCCATGCTTCAAAACCATCTTAACAAGAAAAAGTTCCTCAACCCATTCAGACAAACTAGAAAAAGTCCCTCAACCCATTCCGCCATGTCCAAAGGCCAGTTCCCAGTGTATCCTCCTGTCCACCTGATGAATCTAGGCATCCTGAGGCAATGCCACAACTGCCTCATGTACACAGACAACCCTCTCCTCCTACCACATGACACCAAAATCTGTGAGAGATGCACTTAGACAGCCAAACTTAAGGCAATGCTCTCTCCAGCCACAACTGGAATAAACAGTCAAGAGGAGAAGGTAACAACCTGCAGTACCACACATAGACCCACCACATCTGCAACTGCAAATCCTACACATAGATACACAAAGACATACTCGGAGGCTCTAAATAAAAATCTGCGGAAACAACAGAGACCTCCAAAGCAGACACGCAGGCAACCTCCATCCACAAACACACTGCAACATAACCTCCAAAACCAGTGTGCCACACAACCACAGCCCATAAGGAATAACATCATACCTAACACACTTGTAATAGGGGACTCCATAATCAGGCACACCAATGTCCCACTCACCAGGCTGGACAAAGAGAAGGTTAATGTTACTGTCAAGCTGCCTGTCGGGCACCAGAATCCACCACATCATGCAGGCACTCAGGTCACTCCAAAACAAGTACAAATATGACTCTGTCATATTCCATGTTGGTGTGAATGACCTGAGATGTGCCTCCCTGGACTACATGAAAAGAGATATGGAAGAGCTCTCTGATCATGGAACCAAGGCAGGTATGACCCTAGCCCTGAGTAACATCTTACCACCACCAAGAATGATATCTCAGTACAAGGAAAAATGATAAATTTTAGCAATTGGCTAAGCTTCTGGTGTCATTCAAAGGGGATCCAGTATCTGTCTGCCTGGGACGACATGCTCAACAAGCCATGATGCTTTGCCAGAGATGGCTTTCACCTGTCACCCCTGGAATTCAGGATGCTGGCCAAGGCTCTTGCCACCCCCATAGTGCCTTTTTTAGCAATGCTGAAAAGACAAACCCACCACTGTAATAAGGTCCATGACAAAAAACTGAGGGTAATGCTGCTCAACGCCAGGAGTTTAAACCTCAAAATGCACTCACTCTTGGCTCTTTTCAAAATGGAGAACATCGATATTTGTGCAATAACTGAGACCTGGCCAGCGATTCCAGGCTACAACTCATACCACACATTTCGGCCACAAAACCTGGAGCGAAACACTAAGGGAGGTGGCATATCCATATTCATCAAGGATAACCACACCTCCAGACTAGTTGCAAAGCATGATGCCTCTGAGATCATCCAAGTGCAACTGACAAGGGGCAAAACTGCAATCCAGATTGTAGCTTGCTATAGACCACCTTCCGTTCCCCAAGACCCCCACTCCTTGTTCCTCAAGGTACTGGAAAACATGAGAGTCCAACTAAACACCCTAATAATGGGTGACTTCAATTACCCAAACATCAACTGGGAAAACTACTCAAGCACAAATACCTTTGCCCAACACTTCCTGGAATATATTAACTCAAATGCCCTGGACCAGCTTATCAACACCCCTACAAGGGGCAACAATATACTGGACCTGGTCATCACCAACATGGGGGACAAGTGCCCCATACCTGAAGTAAATTCCTTGTTAGTTAGATCAGACCATAAACTCATCACCCTCTTATCCACATACCCCCCCCCCCCCAAGGAAACCACAGTGAAAAACTTCTCCAAAGCAAACTTTATGCTACTTAAGACAGAGGTGGCAAACTTTGTTACTCTCATGCAGAATGACAACTTGGTTGAATCTGCTGTAGCCTACACAGAAGCACTCTACAAGCACTTGCATGAGTGCATGAACCGTGCTATCCTGAACAAAACCAAGACCCATTCTTCCAAAAAAAGGAAACCAGTCTGGCGGACCCCAGCCATAAACAAGCTCTATAATAGAAGGAAGAAATTACTGCAAAAAAGAGTAAAAACCCAGGAAGGGAAGAGCTCCCTGACCAACCTCAGCAAAAAGCTAAGATCCCTTATTAAATCCTCAAAGGCAAGCTTTGAAAGAAAAATTGCAACGGACACCAAGGACAACCACAAAGAATTTTTTAGCTATGTCAAGAACCTAAATGGCAACTCTCAGATCTGCTCTAAGCTACAACAGAACGGTTCAAAATTCACAGAGCCAACTGATATCACCAATATACTGGCAGATAGGTTCAGTGCAAACTTTACCCCTCCCTCGCCCCCTAAAGGGCCTGTATCTATACAAGAAGATTGCACTGCCCCCATAATCTCAGACACCCAGGTGAGAACATCACTTTCTAAAGCAAAAAACACAGCATCCATGGTACCAGACAGCATCCCAAGCTGCATGTTACATGAACTCCAAAACAAACTAATCCCTCACCTAAGCGCCATGTTCAACCACAGCCTCGCTTCAGGCTATGTGCCCACTGAGTGGCGCATGGCAACGGTTATCCCACTTCACAAGGGAGGAGCCACCACCGACCCGGGGAACTATAACCCCATCAGCCTGACGAGCCTCATCTGCAAGGCCATGGAGCGCATCATCATGGAACTCATAAACAGCAACATTGGGAACCTACAGACTCTGGACCCTACTCAGTTTGGTTTAGTAAAGGGCAGGTCATGTCTTCTAGACCTGGTTGACTTCTTCGAGACAGTCACTAAAGCAATTGATGAGGGAAAGGTGGTCCACACAGCATACCTTGACCTTGCAAAAGCCTTTGATACCATTTCCCACTCAGGAATTATAGACAAACTCACTAACCTAAATATAAACCCCTACATCACAAGATGGGTTGCTAACTGGCTCATGGACAGAACCCATACAGTGAAAATAGGAAATGCTAGGTCCGACTCCAAACCAGTGACAAGTGGAGTACCCCAGGGCACAGTCTTGGAACATCTCCTGTTTGGTATTTACTTCTCTGAGATACAGGCAAACACAGGGGGACTGTGGCTAACAAAGTTCACAGACGACCCCAAACTGGGTGCAATATTCAAGGCTCCTACTGACATAGATATCCTTCAAAAGGGTCTCACTGAAACAGATACATGGTGCCAAAATCATGGCCTCAAGCTGAATGCCAAAAAGTGCATTGTCATCCCCTTCGGAAAAAAACAAGTACCTATGAATTACCACATAGGTGGCAGCTCACTTAACACAGACAGTGTGATAAGAGACCTAGGAACCCAGGTGGACAGTAACCTCTCATTCGATAACCACATCGCTAAAGTGGTTAGAAAATCCTTCTACATGGCCCACCTTATCACAAAGGGGTTTGCATCTAGAAAAAAGGAAGTTATTGTCCCCCTCTACTCATCACTCATTAGACCCATTATTGAGTAAAATGCCCCATTTGGGATGTACCTTACTAGACACCTGCAACAACTGGAGAGGCCTCAAAAGTACCTCACCAAGAGGATAACGGGCCTAAAACAGATGCCCTATACCACCAGGCTAATAAAACTTCAACTGTACTCGGTTGCATACCGGCTACTCAGAGGTGATCTCTGCCTGACATACAAGGCTATGTCAAACTCCGAATTGCTTGAAATGCTCCACCTAAGGAAAACCCAATCTACCTGAGCTACACGCTCTAGGGACCTTAACCTGACCACTACAATAAACAGGACTTGTTGAAGGGACAGATTCATGTCCCAGAGACTCTCCCTGCTCAGGAATAAGGTCCCCATATATGTGAGACAGAGCTCCTCATTAGCGATCTTCAAGAAGAATCTTGATGAGTGGATGGGGAACAGGAAATTCACCCTGGGAATCACTTCTGTGGCCCTGCTTGACAGAGGCACAGGTAACTAATTCACATGGGAGGCACAAGCCAAAACATTTTGGCTAGGCTTATTTATGCCCTAGGGCCAATAGCCTAGTACCTACCTATGAACCTATGAACCTATGGCTATCAATTACTGTTATCCCTGCTGATGTACTGAAAATAGTGCTTAATATGCTTGTCCACTTCTTTGTATTGTGTCCAGGAGTACCACAGCTTATACTTCAAGAGAAGAGATTTTAAATTTAAGATAAAATACACAACAATGTTTGTCTTTTCGGCTTTTCCCGGTTAGGGGTTGCCACAGCAGAACTCTGATTCGCTAATGATTGGCAGTCGATTTTTATGGTGCCAAGTTTCCAGCCCAACACCCACCCTTCAGCGAAGGCACACCCATTCACACATGTCTTTCGGAGGTCACTCGACCAGGGGGAGGACATGCAGACTCCACACAGAAGGCACTCCAGCTGAGAATAGAACAGGAGAACCTCTTGCTGTGAGGCAACAATGCTACCGCTGTACCACTAATATTATTTCTGACAGTGAGAGATTCAATTTGGATTATACTGAGGATACTGCTGTGGATTTGAAATGATATGATTTACAAATAACATCCACCTTAAACCCGATCATTGAGATGTTACATATTATGGCCAATACTATTAAAAATTATTATAGTATGACTGTTGCAACTTTGTATTTAATGACCATTATTATAGTATCTAAATGTATTATGTCAATGTTTTTCTTTATACGCACTGTGTTAAGCCTATACACTGTGAATTTAATAAATATGCCTCAAGTAGAGGTTAATTTCTCTCAACTACCTAGTGTGAGCTCTCTCTGTATGTTTTGTCTACCTACTTACTGCTACACACTGCACACTGAGACAAATTAATACAAAGAAATCTGAAAAAAAATTGAGTCCTAAAATGAGGCATTAAATATGATGAGGTTCATATTGCATCAAAGGAAAAAAAACATAATACTCTACAATTGTCAGGCATTCCAACAGTCCAACCTTTTTCATGAGATTTGCCCAGTGGCTGCCATGGGCAAGATCTAGATATGAATCCAGAAAAGCACGAACAGGACCAATAAAAAATAAATCCAATGTGGAAAACCAAACCAAGACAGATTGCTACTCAGAAAGTCTAATTCTTTAATACGAAACCATAAAAAACAATGAAAACACAAGCACTTTCGCTCGGTCTGTGCCGAGCTTTATCAAGTGAACATCCAAAGTTCTGCAAGGCTTTATATACACTGAAGTTAATTATTAATTAATCAATTAAAAAATTAATCAATTAAAAAATTAAAACTTAAAAATGCTGGAGTTGATAAATTGTTAAAAATGCTTCTTTGTTAAAAGTTAAACCTGGTGCATTATAATAAATGTATACAGTAAATATTAAAACTGAAATGTAAAATAATCGAAAGAAACTGTAGGCAGTGCATTTAGCAATAAATTAAAATAAATCATTTATCATATTTCACTTGAAGATTTTTTATCAGCAATGAATGAGCTTCTCATAATCGAGCCTTTCTTAGCTTGAGGACACTGTTTATGTTGATGTTGTCATTTAATCCAGGGTGTCTGCCTGCATCTAGTTTAAGTTGCCATATAAGTTCCTTGTATTCGAGGGTCGTCTCCCAGTCACCTCCCCTAGCATCCGGGGTAACTTGCTCCAACACTATGAATTTAAGATCTATCCCAGGGCAAGTGAGTGAATGCTTATAGAATGCGTTAGACTCCCTTTGTTTACTTAGATCGTAAAAATGTTCGTAAAGTCTTTTCCTAAATGGCCTCTCAGTTTTGCCAACATAGAAGCTTGAGCAGGTGGTGCAAAAACCTAGGTAGACAACCCCTTTACTCCCACAGGTGTAGTGATGATATGATTTGATGCTAAAATTCCTGGAGGGAATGTAAAGTGTTGGAGCATTAATAATGGCATGGCATTGATTACAAGACCCACATTTGAAAGTGCCTAGTCATGTGTTAGAGTTATTAGCCTGGAAATTAGGTTTTCTTTCAAATAGTTCTTTGAAATTAATGTCTCTCTTTCTTACAAATTTAGGGTGTGGTGGGAGGGCATCTTTGAATTTTTCATGAAAGGTCAGTACAGGCCAGTGCCTCCTGATGATCTCCTCAATATCAGCGGAGTTGCTGGAATAGGTATAGATAAAACTATTCCGGAAGGTGTCAGATGTCGCTGTTGTGTTAGTTGTGACAGAAGGTTGCCCTGTACCAAGAAGTGGTGAAAATGTTGTTTCTCTGTTATCAATCACTTCCTTAGCTAAGGAGGTGATAAGGGAGAGAGGGTATCCCCTGTCTACAAACATGGACTGCAAAAAATGTATTTCATCCAAAAAATCAACAGTGGAGCTGCACATCCTAGAGGCTCTAATGAACTGGCCCTTAACAATGCCTTTTTTTCTGATAAAATGGGTGTGCACTTTGAAAATGCAAAAAAGAATTAGAAAAAGTAGGTTTCCTGTAAAGTTTAGAAAGGAATGTTGAATTGTTCTAATCTTTATATAAAGTCACGTCAAGATAGTGAAGTCCGTGCTTCTTAATGTTGTGAGTGAACACCAAGAAGGGGGTAGTGGATTTGATGTAACTAAAAAAATCCTCAAACTGATTGAGGGTCCCATTCCATAAAATACAGATGTCGTCAAGGTATCTAACCTTTTTCCTTTGATGCAATATGAACCTCATCATATCTAATGAGGCATTAAATATGATGAGGTTCATATTGCATCAAAGGAAAAAAAACATAATACTCTGCAATTGTCAGGCATTCCTCCAGTCCCACCTTTTTCATGAGATTTGCCCAGTGGCTGCCATGGGCAAGATCTAGGTATCCCTGGACAGGCTTCTCTCCTCCAAACTGCTACAGTCATGACAAACCAAAATAACGAAAAAAAAACAAGGAGCTAAAAACAAGCCGGTACAGTCGAAACTTCAATTATTTTTTGTTATAAAAACAATAAATTAGACTCATAAAAAATGCAGATTACAATCATAAGAAACAAATCACATAAAATATGAATCACATAAGCACTTTCATCCATTAAAATACAGTACACTCTCTCATCTGGTCTCACTGGGACAGGACCTTAGGCTGGATAAAAGAATGGCTGGCTAATCAGAAAAAACACACAAAATAGCATTTATAGGTTCTAAATCAGCTAGAATAACAGGACTGGTATTAGGATGCATTTTTCTAAAGAATATGAAGTCTAAAACTCAAATGTGTGACAATAGACTTATTCTACCTTCCTTTCTGTGACTATGGGGTGACTATAGGGTACCACAGAGATCGATTCTGCTTCTTCTACTTTTCAATATCTACACAAACACAAACACACTCCACACAGCTTTCAAAGATGCCTGTACAATTCAATATGTAGATGACTCAACCTTCATCTGCTCAGCTCTCGCCATTTCAACATAACAAAAGATAACACAAGACTCCCTCTCTTCAGCTGAGACCTGGGTAGTACACTCCCAACTCCTTCTAAACCCTAACAAAAGTAATGATTTTCAACCCCTAGAATGTCTCTCAACTAAAACTTTCCTTCACAATTACCACCAATAACATCAAACACCCCTTGAATTTCTATCCCATACCTAAGTTATTGACAAAAATTTGAAATCTGACCACCATATATCTTACTCAATAAAAAAAAAAAAATTAAAAACTCAGAACTTTATACAGATCTGACTACTACCTCACCAATAATACTAGAAAAATATAACATCTAAATACGTTCTCCCATCTCTGCTTTATGCTTCACCCATAGAAACTAACCTATCTGCCAACTTAAAAGCAAAACTATTGCAAAATTTGCTTCAAACTTCCTTCTCATTTCCATCACTGCCTTGCCCTAACAGAAATGAAAGGGCTTTAACTGCCAAAATCAACTAATTAATAAACAACTAATTAGAGCACATAACCTACTACATCAGTCAGAGAACCATCCATCCCTCCAAAACACCCTCCTAACTCACTCCCCTGCAAGATGTCTGAGGTCTAGTACTCAATCACTCCTTGATACCATCAAATCAAATAATTCTGCTGGTGATGTACTTTAACTATGTTGTGAAACTATGGAACTCCATTCCTTTCTATCTGAAACAAATTACAACCCTAAGTAGCTTTAAAGCTTTACTTAAACAGTACCTTTCCCAAACCTGGCTATGCTTCCCTCTTACCCCTGGCTATGCTTCCCTCTTACCCCTGGCTATGCTCCTCTCATATCCCTGGCTATGCTTCGTTCATACCCCTGGCTGCCAACTAAATCATTCCCCTCTCATCTCTCATGCCCTGTTCATCTATATCAACCTCTCCGTAATGTTTCACTTTTCATTTACAATAACTTCACCCTGTTGTACTTCCCTAACACTATTCTAAAATGTGATTTAATCTCTTATGACTTAATTAGTTGCTCTTTAAGTTATTCAGATATGTGATTTGAAACTCTTTTTACTCAGTTGTAAGAATCTCCTCTTGCTATGGAATTGGGAATGAAAATATTGTTTATATTAAGTGCTGGGAAATGTTTTGCAAATTATTTTAACTGTTATTAATTACTGCGGCAGTGGTTCTGCGGTAGCGCTGTCGCCTCACAATAAGACGTTGTCCCGTTCAATTCTCAGCCAGGGTGTCTTCTGTGTGGAGACATACGTGAATGGGCGTACCTTCATTGAAGGTTGTGTGTCAGGGCCGGCAACTCGGCACGTAAAAATCTACTGCCAATCATTAGCATACCGGAGTTCCGCTGTGGCGACCCCTAACCGGGAAAAGCCGAAAGACAGAACATTTTAACTGTTTTTAATTGTGTTACACTGTTGATTTTTGTCTCTTGAAGTATCTGTCCACTATTTAATCTAATTGTTGAGTTTTTCTCTCTAGGCCTCCACTAAAAAGGGGTATACATACCATTCCAATCAGACTATCCTAGTAATCAAATAATAAATAAATAAATAACCCCTACTTTAGAGTGACGTAACACCTCAGAACACCCTATCCCTCCTTGAAGACAGAACTCCCGGGAGGGGGGTCTTCAGTCTCCATTGGGGATTCATTCACAGGAAAATGCCCCCCACCCCATCAACATGTGCTCCCACACCTTCCATCTGAGGAAAGGTGAGGTAGCTAAATCATAACACTCCTCTCCCTCCATTCCAGGTCCAGTAGGTTCTCAAGCCAGTACTCGAACTCAGGTCACCTGCATCTTAGTCATTAAGGTGAAATTTGATGTTTTTTTTAATAAGAGATGTGTAACAAATGATGTATGGGAAGATTATAGTTTTAAATGCTGAATTTTGAGCTGAACATTTAAAAATATTCCTAATGTTAATTTGATACTCCATGGACAATTAAGGACACAGTGAAAAAAATAATAAAACTGCATCAGACATATATAAGGCAAAGGTCAACTCTGAATAATCTATATAAAACAAAATATAATGACAGTTCCTAAATCTTATTAGAATAGTTCAAATTTTTTAACACACTGAAACCAGAAGGCGTTCACACTCATTAGCATATACAGTGTGGTGTAATCAGAGTGTGAGACTGTAGATGATGAATACATAAGGGACAATGTACCACACAGTGCTATCCCCTGGTCTCAGTCAGGGGACCTGGCCATGAGCTGGTCATTCCTTCTTCTCTACAGCTTACCCATGAATACAGACATAAATCCCCCTTCTGTGTTACAGGGGGCATGGGTTTCAGTAGAAGCCTGTATGCAAGAGATGAATCTAGTAGGTAAAGGATTGAGCCATCAGAGGCAAGGTCTCTTTTCCAGTAAGAGGGAGAGAAAATCCTCACCAAAGACATATTGCCTGGCTTATTTCAGTGGTTAGCCCAAGCTATATATTTTGTAGGGCTAAGGAAGTGAAATGCAAAACACCCATGGGTTAGTCAGCATGGAAAGTCTGCACTAAGTAAATGCACTGCACATCATATGTCTACCTATGTCTACCTACTAGGGTAGAGGGAAGGAGAGTCAGTACATTAAACAAAAATTCAAGGCAATCTATAATTTGAGGGCTACAATCTGTCACCCACATGATAAATATATGCTTGATGCAAATAAAGAGAATATCATTTCTTTTTTTTTTTACAGCTACAGTTTGTGCTGAAGTTATAAGTTATGTTCTTAATGTTCAAGACCAGGACAAAAATAAAAGATTTAAAATCTCTCTCCTATGTAGCTTGCAGCCCAAAACATAGCAGCTAATTATGGTTCACTAGCATCATGTCACTGCTCCTGGTGACCCCAGATCTATGAGCAACAAATGAATAAAATATTAGAAAAATGTTTTGAATTGAAGCACAAACAAGTAATTTACAGTGGTACAATAAATAATTATAGTATGTAAATCTATTCAACCACCCTCTCTCTTCCTATTTACCACATCAAAGAAGATTTGCAATAGTATAAATCTGCCCTGGATGTGGCACCCAGCAGACACTGATTAATAGGTATATGTTACACAAGCAGTTCCAGGAACATATAGCACACTTTTTTACCAAGATTTCACATGTCAGTCCTCAATATTTGCTACTTATCTGCAGACCAGGTATCATTGGGGAGCATACTAAATACTTTAAATGACATTCTAGCAGCTATACTTGCCAAAAAAAAAAAAAAAAAACAGTTCCTCTCTCACGTAACCCGCATGTTTCCCCTAGATAAAACAGAATATAATTTTGAAATTCATTGGCATAGCTCTTGATTTCTGTGCGCTAGATGAATCAAGTACAACGCCAAATGACAATGAGGAACATAGGCTCAAAATGAGGAGCAATTTTCAAATATCCCTTTAATTCAACATAAAAGTTCATAGAACAACAGGTTTTACATGGACATACATCTTCCAAACAATAACACTGATGGAACTCTAATGTCTGATTGTAATCAACAGTGATTTACCAGAATGTCGGAAGACAGGCAAAAATATGACAAAATCAGGGACATTATGCAAAATCAGGGCCAGTTGAGAGCTCTGTTGTCTTCTAACAGAGTTTCAGAGATGGAGTTCAGAAGCAAAAACTTATTGGTTGAGCCTGTCAGTTCTTCCCAGTTTGAGTAATACTACAAAAGGACTGCAGGGGGAGCCATAAGCAGACCAGTTAAAACATCCCAGTGTGTTAAAAAAGAAAAAAACATCTTTGCACAAAAACAACAGCAAAATAAAAACAAATCAACTTTTGTCTGATATCATGTGGTTTATACAATTATGTTATGACCTGCCTATATCACAGGTCAATCCCCCCAAAAAACTCACCAGTATGTATAATGCTCCTTCTGAACTTTCAGTGTACTCTTGAATTGTTGAAAAGACAGACAATACCAAACAGGAGAAAACCAAAAGAAACCTACAAAGCAAACAAAAAAGAGACATTTAAATGGTGTTAGCATTATATTCTTCTCTGCCTTCATTTACAGTCAAATCTGTTACTATGTGTCATTAGCAGAAACTTTTTAGCAATTGTCTAATTTCATCATGAGTATTTTCTCTGCTGACTTCTTAGGTGTACTGTACAACTATGCTTACAATTTTCAGGCACAATCCAGAACACACAATTTAAAAACAAGAACAGAGCAAGTTAAAAAAATTCAGGAAAACAATGAACTAGGTCAGGAAAAGAGATGCATACTGTGCTTGCTTTGGTATTGACAACAGCAATGTACCATGTTTGAGAGCTTATCTATAAACATAAAGTAATATACACAACAAGGCTTCAGATGTCACAGTGCAGAAATCAGGGCCCACATCATCTGACCAAACAGTTAGTTAGTTAGTTAGTTAGTTAGTTAGTTAGTTAGTTAGTTAGTTAGTTAGTTAGTTAGTTAGTTAGTTAGTTAGTTAGTTAGTTAGTTAGTTAGTTAGTTAGTTAGTTAGTTAGTTAGTTAGTTAGTTAGTTAGTTATTAGTTATGGTTTGATTACCAGGTGGCTGGGCTGGTACAAGACCTTTTTCAGACACTACATAGGCCATGAGGCAATACACAGAGACAAAGCACATCAACACATATTAAAAATGTGATAAATAATTTACTAATTTGTTTTACATTAAATATTTTAGTTACTGAAAGTTGTCTGAGCAAGAAGGAGGGGTCATGCAGAACTCAATTATCACCTGGAGAGGGAAGGGGGTCTGCATGCATCCTCCCAACTAAATATTTAAATATAAACAGTTCTGAGGTTGAGTCTTGGAATACATTTTATTTTATTGGTAAATTGTTTTGGACTGAACACAATACCTGGCATTCAACATTTAGAGAATTTCAATGAAGCCAGTCAGTAAAGCAAACCACAGTTTTAATCTTCAGTAACAAAAATCCACTCGGTTAAGCGCTTTCATCTGATAGTTCAGACATCATCAGAACCAAGAAGAATGTTTAACCTAAGATACTGCAGCTTTTTCTCAGTTAATTCTGGTGTGTTTAATTAAGGATTAACCATCATTGGTGGTTTTGAATGGGTGTGTCATTTTACTTGTATTTTTAGCCTTGGATTTTAAACATTCTTCTTGGTTCTGATGATGTCTAAACTATCAGACGAAAGTGCTTAACCGAGTGGATTTTTGTTACTGAAGATTAAAACTGTGGTTTGCTTTACTGACTGGCTTCATTGGAATTATTTTTGTTTTTGTTTTGTAGCCTGGACGCCAGTGGATTTAGTTTGGTTTTATATTGATTTAGAGAATTTCACTGAATTTCAATGGGGACAGCTGTGGTACAAAACTTGTGGCCATAGTCTTCATCTTTCAGATGAGATGTTAAACTGAAGCCCCATTTGCTTGAGTTGGTGATAGTTCAGGTGGATATACAACATCCCATGGCATCTATTGAAAAGAGTAGGGGGTCCTTTATTAAAATTCACAAAATGCAATACATTCTAGATACAAATTTTACAGGTCATTTCATTTACAATTATTTACAATAATAATTTACAATTATGTACAAGTAATTCACACATTTTCAAAAATGTTTAAACTATCAATTCCCCCACTCTTTTTTCCACAATCAAACTTTTATTTTCTTCAAAATTTCTGATAATACTCTACCCTCTTTGATCATATTTTTAATGATTAGGTAGTTGATGGAATGGAGTACTACACTATTGGTGGCATGTTTTTTTTTCTTTTCTTCTAGGCCCAAGGATCTTTTTGCAGGTCCTTCTTTGGTTCTTCCCTTTTTCAATCTTTTTTCCATTACAAAAGCAGTGTGAAGTGTATTCTGTTATGAATGTTTACTCATGCATGCTCAGTTTTTTTTCTTTTCTTTTTTCTCCATCAATGATTTCAAGGAGCACTACTGTATATTTTGTATAGAGTTAGTAGTTTTAGAGTTTTACTTTTATTTTATTGATGTTTTCTCACTTATTATTGTTCAGTTCAAAACTGCAAATGTATATCATGTGTATGTATTGCAGAAAATAATAAAATTTCTATTGACAAAAAAAAAATCTGACAAAATTTCCCATTATATTTTATCTCAGTCATTCATTCATTACAGATAGTCCACACTATACAAAACAATTTTTACCTAATCTATCTATATCATTTTGTTTCTTATTTTCATACTATCCATATTCTATCATGTCCATATTTATATAGTACCAAAAGAAATGCTGTAATTACGGAGACAGCAAGCACGAACTGAATAATAATAAATTCACTTTATTCTCCACGCAAATAAAAAAACCACATGAACGCCTTGAATACAACCATGCGTTTTCATCCACACAGTTCAGACTTCATCAGATGAATTAATTAATTACCTTAATTGCATTTATACACCTTTAAAAATAATAGACCAATGAAATCCCTTAATTTCATTTCAAATACACAAATCATTCCCTACGTGGGCTCATAAATATTTATTACTACAATTACGTTCTATTCTCGTGGATTCATCTTAAATAATTACTAACTTTAAAAATATTATTAAAATAATGCTAATAAATAAATTTTATTACATTAAATACTTTAAATACATCAACCTTAAATATTACTTAAAATAGAAGAACAAATCTTTTAAGGAATAAAGTGCTTATAAGTGCAATGTTTATATGATTCCTTTCTTTACTAATACAAAATGTGAGGGAACAGCACCATCTATTGTCATAAAAAAATATTACATTGGTATTTTTTCTTCTTTACATTTTTGTAGCCCTTATCTTTAATAGTGGCAAAATGGAAAGATAGTCATTTAACCCTGGGAATTTTCCCACTTCCAGGGCTACTTGCCACCATAATTCTTTACACTCTATTCTTTCTTCCCATGGGCCACCCCTAATGTCATTCTTAATCTGCTCCAAAACTAAAAAGAAGAATTTGTAACCTACACATACTCTAGAATGTTTAAATAATGCATTTGTTTCTTTACCTTTAGATATATCATAAATGTATTCGTATATTCTTCTTTTTAGTGTTCTCTCCGTTTTCCCCACATAAAAAGCATTACATTTTCCACATAAGGCGATGTATACTAACCCCTTAGTGTCACAATTATAATGTCCTTTGCTTCTTATCCACCTATTTCTACTTTCCAAAAATATATCCCCCTTATTGATAATAAATTCACACTGATTACACCTTCCACATTGGAAGGTGCCCAATTTCCTTTTACCATTCCTACAGAAGTTGAGATTATTGTTATTCTTGTTTTCTAAAATATTCCTTATACTTCTTGAATTATTGTAAACTACCTTAGGTATTATTTTAGGTACATTCTTCAAATCAGAAAGGGAAATACATTTTTCCCACTCTTTCTGAAAAATCCCTCTTATGTTATAATTAGTTGCATTAAATTCCAATACTAGGGCTTGTTGAAATTCACCTACATTTTCCATCTCTTTGCACTCATTATAATTATGTATTACATCAATGGTGTTAACAGCCCCTTTAATAGGTTTAAATTTATTTTCTCTTCCCTTTTCTACCTCAATTCTAATAACATTAATGAATTTCTTAGGATACCCCCTATCTAAGATCATATTTTCAAGAAAATTACATTCTTTAATAAAGTCACTATCCAAGCTTGTCATTCTGCTACCTCTAACATATTGTCCCTTCACTATATTCCTTTTACAGTGTGCTGGATGTGCACTATTATAGTGAAGGAAGGAATTACAAAAGGTATGTTTTCTATGTATTCTAGTTTCTAATTTATTATTATTTGACTTATACATTTCCAAATCCAAGTATTGAAGAGTTTCATAAGACGTTTTATAAGTAAATTTTAGAAAACTGGTACTATTATTTGTGTATTCTATAAATTCCTCAAATTCTTTACTACTTCCTGTCCAAAATATAACTATATCGTCTAAAAATCTGCGATATAGCATCCAACAGGAACTAAACTTTGAATGTAAAATAAATTTTTCCTCCCACTTTGACAAAATTATATTTGCAAATGTAGGAGCACAGGCAGCTCCCATGGCTACACCCTGAATTTGTTGGAAAAATTCACCATTAAAGACTAAAAAATTATTCTGTAGGACCAAGTCCATGAGGCCTGTGCTCGCTACCTTTTCCTTGTGAGATAAACTTTTATCTTGAAAAATAACCTCTTCATACATTTTCATACCTATCTCATAAGGTATACAGGAAAAAAGATCAATAATATCGATAGTAACAAATAATAAATTATTAGAATATAGTTCTGGTGAAATCTCTCTTAATAAATCCCAGGAATCCTTAAGTATCACTTTATTGTTAACCCAGATATGTTTAACTTTAGTATCCACATATTTAGCTAAAGGCAATGTTTTTGAGCCGTCAGCAGATACTATAGGTCTAAGTGGGGGGTCTTCAGAATTTTTATGAATTTTGGGTATTCCAAAAATAATAGGGATTTTGGGTTTCTCTACATTCAAATAGGCATACATTTTTTTATCAATAACACCTTCATATAACATATCTTGTAATGCTATATCAATTTTATTATATGCCAAATACACTTCATTTTTAGAAACACAAACATATTTGTTTTCATCCCTTAATATTTGGTTCATTTTTCCCTCATAATGTATTGTATCCATAATCACAATCCCCCCACCTTTATCTGGTTTCATAACACGTATTCTGGGATTAGCTGTCATTTCATCCAGAATTATTTTCTCATCTTTACTAAAATTAGCTTTATATTTAATTTTCTTATCCATGTTTCTCACTTCTTTTTCCAAAATAAGTTCAAATTTTTTTAATTGGGGGTGTATCGGGGGATTATATGTAGATCTACGTACTAACCCTTTGTGGTTGTAGGTTGTATTGTTTGTTATATTTTTGGAAAATAACATTTCTAAGTTAATTTTTCTTAAAAACATTTTTATGTCTAAAATAGTTCTAGTTAAGTCACCCTTAACATATGGAATATATTTAAGTCCCTTACTCAGGAGACTAAAATGTTCCTTAGTCAATGGAATGTTACTAAAATTATATATAGAAAAACCATCATAGGTGTTTCTAAATCCCTCTACCAATACTTCTTGTTGAGGGATTAATTGACTAGGGACAGGGGTATATGTATTTAATATCTCCCCCTCCCTCTTCTCCCCCCCTCACTTGAAAATTTCCCCTCCCATTGACTTCCCTGTAAGTAGTATTGTCCTCCCTAACTAACATAGCTAACATTTTTCAGTCATTTTAGACATTCTTTGTCACATATTTATTTACACAATTGATTTACACTTTTACATTTCAGAAAACATGTTCAGTGGTCTCTAATTCCCTACAATATATACAGATTCTCTATTTTATAGTTGTATATCGCCTCTTTGCCTTAACTGTTTAAAATCTGTACCTTCTACATATTTTCACATCTTTTCATTCTTTCTTTTACAGCTTCCCCTTTTTTATCCCCTAAATACTTCCAAGGGTAAATATAATAAAATGTTCCTATTATATTTCCATATCATCTTTTCCTGATCTTTTCTGTATGTCTTAAAACAAACATCCACAGTAATATTTTCTCTTGCTACACTTTCATTTCTGTAAAAGTGACGCCTTTGCTTCTTTTCAAACATTTAAGCTTTTCCCATATTGATTTATATTTTTCCTCTAAAATCCTTACAAACAATTTTCTTTTTTCCTGTATTTCTGTCAATGTTTTATATAAATTTAATGAGACTATGTATACAGTTGGGTTTACTAAACCCAAGCCGCCTTCCTTTCATTCCTTTTTGGCAAAATAAAGAATTCCTCTTTTAATAGGGTTTAATCTGCATCCCCATATAAACGTAAGTAACACATTCAGCAGTTCTTTGTCACATTCTGGTGGTATCATAAATACACTTGCTAGATGTGTCACCTTACCTAATATTACTGAATTAATTAAACATACTTTTTCCTTATATGTAAGTTTAAATGTTCTCCAGAATATACAAGTACTCATTATTTTAAGTATCATATCCTTCCATTGTGTCACTCTCTGTTGTGCAATACCAAACACTACTCCCAGAATTTCTCTTTCTTCTTTTTTAAACTGAATACCCTTTATTTTTCTAGAGAACCCCAGTCCTTTACTCTTTTTCTCACTAATACTTAAACCTAGCACCATTAATTCTTTGTCAAGTGTCTTAATAGCTTATACTAATCCATTATTTATTTGTTACAACTGATACTAGATCACCCACATAACAGAACATCACTGGAATCTGAATTCAATCTGGGGAACAATATTTAGCTTCATCCAATGCCAAATTTATCTCAGTAACTAACACATTCACAATTAATGCAAATAGAATACTACTTGCCGGACATCCTTGCTTAATACCACTTTTTATGTCTAATGTCTTACTTAACCAGCCATTAACCACTGTCTCACTTTACTTTTGCTATATACAGATTTCAGAACATCGATTATTTCATTACTTATGTTATATTCTTTCAAGATTTCCCATAGTGCTTCATTCTGGACCTTGTCAAATGCTTTACCTACATCTCCTACTAGCATTTTCAATTCTGTTTCTCGATTTAAAGTTTTTGACTCCCTTTTTCTTTTACTTCGAAAATTGTTTTAGTTACTTATTAGCCCTCCGTACTATTCTTTGTTCTATTCTTTTCATAAAAATCTTATAACCAACATTGTTTAATACTAGTGGTCTCCATTTTTTCATGTCTGTTTTTTCTCCCTTTCTCCATATATATTTCATTACACCCATACATGTTTTTTCATCATTTACCCCCTTTTCAAACTGTCATGAGACTCTCTGATATTATAAAGTAATCAATTTCAGTTTTCAGGTCACTCCGTTTGTATGTCCAGTGTTTCCTATGTCGTAAATCACAATTGAAGTCTCCCACTACTATCACTTGCATATTTACACTCATATAATCAAGTATTTTCCTAAATCCCTTATGTTCTAGAATACACTGGTCACCAATAAACAAAAGGCTTTCTACCCTGACAGAACAATACTGGACAAAGTAAGACAGTCAAGCATATACATTAGACTGCATAAGCAACCATCTGTTGTACATCAAAAGGTGTAAGTGAACTTGCACAAAAGAGAAATTAGCTCAGTAAACATGAAACATTTTCCTGAACAAGTCAAACAAATTTGGTAACTAGTGCCGACTGTATAAACAGCAACACACACCTATATCTCATTAGTGTTTCTTTTTTTTTCAGTGTTGCCTTTTATAATCTTCTTACACCTGAAATGTAAAGTAGATGATAGTCTGTTTATACATGCAAGTGTACCTGTTCCAAAGGCTTGATGTCTTGTCTTGCAGTGCCAGTACTATGCAGATTATCAACATGATGTGAATTCCCTTTCACCACAGTAAAATAAGTCATGTTTTGCCCTCTAGTGGCTGTATGCTACACTATCATGTGTTTCTGAATAGTTCATACCATTTCGGGCAAAGTATGCTTAAAATCCATACTGCATTTTCTTCTGCAAGTTTTATTTTCTTCCTCTCTCTGTCTCTCTCTCTCTTTTTTCAATATATTTCCTCAACTATCCACTGAAACGGTGACATCATCTAGTTAACACGTTAATTATTTAGCAAATGACCAAGAGGACACATTTCTTGTCAAAGAGCAGTAAAAAGCAAGAATTGAAATTGGTATCTTTAAATTCAGTCTTCAAAATGTTTAACTTATACTATTATAATCTGTCATCCTAATTTAAATAAAATAAACTCAGCTTGAGAGAAAAAAACAACAAAAATGGAAGAGCAAGAACAGAAGGTAAGACCTATATTAATGAGACAAGTGGAGTAGCATTGCGGTTGGAAACACGACACAGGAAATAATGGTGCAAATGCAGACAGACGTGAGAAGAGATGGTGTTAGGGATGCAAGTAGCCGGTGAACACGCAGATGCTCAAGTTTAGACTGGCACAACTAGCCACCTAGAAATTTCAAAGGTAGCCCCTCTTTATTACGACATTGTATTCCTTCTAACAAACTAGGTGCATTGGGTAAATATAAGCTCTAAAAAGGGGTTTGCCCCATCTTTGCCAGTACAGTTAAGCCAAAAATAGCCTCTGCTCCTTCCTGTCAACATATGAGAATGTACTGCTGTTGAGACCTACCAAGAGGCATTCCATGAAACAGCCCTTTCTGACAGGGATAGATTACATTTATAGTACTGGATTCCACGTTTAGTCATTGAGTCTGACGCTTTCAAAAATCTTTGAAAATTAAATTCATATAATCTACCAGTTTTGCAATATTATTTGTCTATCCTAAAGTTATCATGTGTTGGTTAATTTAATTTTCTTTATAAAACAGATTAGTTCACAGCTGCATGCTCCTTCCATAACAAACATACATTTTTTCTGCATAAAAGAATGTGCTTGTTTTTACAGAGCCTGTGTGATTTCAGAGGCACTGTAAAGGCTATAATATGGTTTGTCCTGTAAAAAGACTTAAATAATTTGTTAATTTTAATGTTTGCTTCTGGTTATGTTTTGAAATGTTTCTGTGAGTGATTTTTTTTCATTTAAATAAGGCTGATGGAAGATATTTTACAGCTTACTTTCAAAAAAATGTTTCTGACATTTCCCAAATGCAGGCCGAGCCACCCTAGTTAGAGGGGGTATGGAGGACACAGCCCCCCAGGTGGGTTTGACATACTGTGGTGTGTGCGTGTCATGTGTGTGTGTTATTCGTACCCCATAACACTAGCCACCAATTTGTCTGAATAGTTGCAGTGCTACAGAAAGAGCTTTTTTAAGGTGTGGTGTAAGATTAGGGGTAGAAGCAAACTTAGGGTTAGCCTGCATTACTGAGGTGGGCAAAGGGAGCAAATTAGAGTTCTGGCCTAAATCAGTGACGCATAAATGATTGAATGAATTTGGTATGCTAAACTTATCTAGAACACTGAGGGAATCCATTAGTCCTTCATTAATTACTACACAATAGACCACAAGTAAAACTTTTTCATGGCCCTCTATTTGTCCAGCATTATAGAATGTCAATAAAAAAAATATTCAACTTTTATAAACAGAAATTTCAGGAGTTATACCTGGAATCATTAAGTGTAATTTTCACTTATTGCCTTGATGCAATTATCATTTATAGTTCATCCAAGTAACAACAAAATTAAAACAAACTCTGGGTTTGATATACTGAATAAAGCAAAATGATAGCTTAACAAGTAGCAAATACTCAAGGATGCACATATTACTGTCAATTAGTGTTCTGGCCTAAATGCCACATTCTATTAAATCTTATTTTTTTCCATGACTTAATTAGAAGTAACTGTACAGCATTATCCTGGAAAATGGAAAAATCAATGTTCTGGCAGATGTTTAATTGGACTGTAAAGATATACATGAATTTCAAGGCTGGCTTTGACTGTGAGTCATAGTTTCAATGTAGAAGAAAGAGCAAGATAAACAAACACACTCACACACACAGATACACACACATTTTCGACAAATGCCAATTTAAGTCATGATTTTCTGATCACAACTTTGTACATTGACTTGAAGTATGTTCACTATTTCTTGGAAGGCCTCTTGGCACTCTCTATAATAATCCAGGAACATAGTTCAATCCAGGTACTGTTAGGTCAGCCTAGTGTTGTTATAAATAATATAGCCAAACCCCAGGGGTTTGTCTACTGATTTCATTGTCTCTGAGAGGACATTAAAATAAACAAAAATGTAAGTTCTAATGATGCAAGAAACAATTCTGTATTAGTTCTTGCTGGATGGTACTGCCTCAAGTGACACATCTTACAAAGCAGGCTTGACGGAATTGTGTTTTCTAAGAAAATTAAAACAGCCTAACGAATGTTTCCTGCACTAATAATAAGTGCTTTCACTTTCCAGGTACTACAAGGAGAAGCTGTGGTGTCTTACAATGTGCTATTGTCGAATACTTCTATTAGCCTATAAACCACACTTCATTGACTTTTATTCCTCTGGCCACATTAGTTTCAACATTCAAGGATTACCAAGAAGCACTAAACCTGCATTCTAAATTTGTTAATCTCTCATCACTTTATGTACCGTGCCAAACCATCCCCCTAGTAGATGTGATGTTACATATTTTTACAAATTTCCTGTCTGTGGAATGCTGAATGGATGGACTTTATTTTATTGCATGTTATCATTACTACAGTTTATCTTACTGCATGTCCATAGTCCTCTGGATTATTCTGAGCTTATTAATATTTGCTTTTTTAATAGAGTTTTAGTAAGTAGTATCAAACTTTGATGTCATGGCAATCCTATTGACCTACTGTGTACTCGAGGAGATATATTGAGATAGATGGTGTTCCCTGCATGTTTTGCTAAAGCTCAGAAAGTATAACAAGGAACATGCAGGTCAGAGAAAAGTAGGCATGTAGCATGAAATGGCTGCTAGGTAACGTCTGGTCATGGTCTGAAGTCTTTATGTAAATTAGCACATAAGCATCCATACATATGCATATAATTCAGACACAATTAAAATACACTGTAACTGACAAATGGATTTGGGTCTCCGTAATCTAGAGATATTGTAGTCCATTTTAACTTGAGCTACAACTTTTGGGGATTTCCATTTTGTATAAAATACAGAGGTTAAGGTAAATGGTT
The DNA here is from genome assembly GCF_019279795.1 of Protopterus annectens. Classification (NCBI taxonomy): domain Eukaryota; kingdom Metazoa; phylum Chordata; order Ceratodontiformes; family Protopteridae; genus Protopterus; species Protopterus annectens. The sequence continues at coordinate 1,388,866,988 of NC_056746.1, read as the reverse complement.
AACTGATTTAAGTGACCTGAGTTAGTGCTTCTCCCAACCGAGTCAATGCATAGTAGCAAGCCTATGAGTAGATTCTGAAAGCAATGTTTAAGTTTTGGAGATATTAACAGCAAGGCTAATGCCTTTAAAACACACTGATGTAAGATACGGATCTGGGTATAAACATTAGCCATATGCACACAGGCAAATAAATATAACTGAGGGAGATGTGACAGGATAGTATACATTATTTATACTGACAATACATTTTTCACAAAAGAATTATCTGTGTACTTCACAGCGACAGAAAGAAAATGTACAGCATAAAGGTTGTGATATTTGGGCAGTGAAATTAATTCTGCCAGACTCCATACCATTCTATCCCAGTTTTCCACATCTGGTGCTGATGAATGTTTAGAATACAGTTCCATTTTCAGAGATGCTGTAACTGAAATTCTGACATCTTTCTTAGGGATAATAAAAGGCAGACATTAAATCAAGTATACATCATCTTCTGATAGAAACCAGGCAATGAACCCAGTATATATAATCCTCTGACAGTAGACAGGCAATTAACCCAATATATAAACAATCCTCTGATAGAAGGCAGGCAATGAACCCAATACTCATCATCATCTGATAGAATGCAAGCAATTAATGCAGTTCAGATCATCCTCTGATAGAAGCCAGGCAATAAACCCAGTATACCTCATTCTCTGATAGAAGACAGGCAAAGTATCCAGTATATCTCATCCACTTAAAGAAGGCAAGCAATGAGCCCAGTACACATCACCCTCTGATAGAAGGCGGGCAATGAACCCAATACACATCATCCTCTGATAGATGGCAGGCAATGTGCCCAGTATACATCATCCTCTGACAGAAGACAGGCAAAGATCCCAATGCACATCATTTTGTGACAGAGGGCAGGTAATGAACCCAATGCACATCATTCTCTGATAGAAGGCAGGCAATAAAGCAAGTATATATCATCACTGGATCATAGGATTATACGAAGTTATTAGGCTATTGGCCCTGAGACCCTTATAAGCCTAGCCAAGAGTTTAGCCCATATTTAGACAAGTCAGCACCTAAATCATCTCATAGAAGGCAGGTAATGAACCAAATGCACGTCATTCTCTGATAGAAGGCTGGCAAAGAACCCAATACAGATCATCCTCTAATACAAGGCAGGCAAAGAACCGAGTATACATCATCCTCTGATGGTGAATCTGGGAACAAGGTTGTAAACCTCAAACACCAGAGCCACAAAAATGCATCTCAAATCCTTGTACTATTCTTGCAGCAGGATAATGGGACTTTTTTTCTTCTTGTGGTACTGCAGTGTTACATGACGTCCTTATGGGATGGGTATTCTTTAGTGATAGGTTCATAGGTGTGTACAAGGTTAACAATCACTGGGGTCTTTTTAAGCCTAGCCATGCATTCCAAATCTCTGACAAGTTTTGGTACCCTTGATAAGTGTAAGCAGGGGCTTGGGAGTTGAAACATTTTTCAGCTGATCATGCCCATTAGAGACTTAGGTGCCAAACCAGGGATACATTTCCTGTTCCCCATCCAATTGTCCAAGTTACACTTGAATTGGATTAAGGAATAGCTCAACTGTGTTCATATGGATGGGGAGCTTGTTCCAGAGAAAGAGTGGTTTCTAGGATACATACTCAATGGTAGGTCTGAAGAATGCCAAATACAGTGGAACAATGACCTCCTTGGACCTAGATGCCATACATTTGTTTATAAGTTGCACAACACAGAATGATTTCCTCACTACTGTAGACACATGATCAAAGGCTAGATTACTGTCTATATGTATCCCCAGGGCACTGACTACTGGGTCGACTCTTCAAGAGATGTGTTGTCATTATGATATTTACCAGGGTTGGATGACTTCCCAAAGGATACTCATGCATTTCTAGGTATTTAGTTTTAGTTCATGGCTTTGACACAAGTTATTTGTCCATGTTGGCCCTTCCTGGAGAACATTAGTGCCGTTTGGGGATTCTATGACTGCTCCTAATTTGCAATCATCTGCAAATCTGGACAGCCAGAGGCTCTTCATGTTGTCTTGACTTAAAATAAGTAGATGCCAAAAGGGAACAGTCCCAGGACTGATTCCTGTGGGACTCCTTTTGTGACTGGCCTCTTTATACAGGTGGAATTCCCAGTTCTAACTTCTGGATCCTGTCTGTGAACCAGATGACTATCCATTGGGTGACATAAGGATTTATAACAAAACCCTTGAGTTTGTCAATAATGCCTGAGTGGGGTATTGTGCCAAATGCATTGACCAGGTCAAGGTAAGTAGTGTGAACTATTTTGCCCTCATCCATTGCTTTGGTAACCTTTTCAATAAGCCCATCAGGCTGAGTAGGCATGACTTGCCCTTGATAAAACCAAACTGGGTTGAGTCCAGTGTTTGGAGTTTTCCTATGTCATTATTGATCATTTCCATGATACTTGCATATGAGGCTTATGAGAGCTATAGGTCTGTAGTTTCAGGGGTCTGTAGGTGGCCCAGCTTTGTGCTGAGGGATGACAGTTGCTATTCTCCATTCCTGTTTGGAGACTGTTTGGAGACTATGGTTAAATAGTGATGCCAGGGGACCTGATAGGTCATGTTTCATGCTATTTAAAAGATGGCCTGGGATATTGTCTGGGCCCATTAATGCTGTGTTCTAAACCTTAGAGAGAGGATTGAGGACCTGCTCTTTAGTGATAGTAAGGGGAATTATATTAAAAGCTGAATTTGTCTGCCAATAGGTTTGACGTATCCTCTGGCTCAGTATAGGTGTCTCCATTAACAATGAGCTCTGCACACAGTTATGTATTGCCTTTGAGGTTGAGAAAGTAGGTAAGGAATGCTTTGTGGTTCTCCTTGGCTTGGGAGGCCAAATTTACATAAATTCTGGCTTTGGTAGACTTTACTTGTCTTATGAGTTGGTTGTTTAGTTTGATTAGAGCACTTTTATCCTGCTGGGTGCTGCACCTCCTAATTTTTGTGATGATTTTCTTCTTTCTGTCATACAGCCTATTGATGTTGTGATTCCACCAGGGTGGCTTGTTTTTGAGTTAGTTCTGTACTTCTTCCTGGTGGGTACAGCTACCTGTATGAAGCTATTAACATGCTTGTATAGGGTTTCTGTGAACAGTTTTGCATAGACAGCAATGTTCTCAGAGTTTATGGGAGCTTGAAATTTTGCCAGGTTACCATTTAATAGTAGGAAGTTAGTCTTAAAGTAGATCCTGAACATTCCATAGTTAGCTGGGGTTCTGGTTTTTATTTTCACTTCAAAGGAGTCCATTTTGTAGTCTGACTTTAACAGAGAGGACATTACTCTAGGTAGTGGGCAACACTCTCCTATAATAATGAGGACTTTGTTTGTGCATTTGGTTGGTGTATCAACAATCTGGTCCAGGGAGTTTGTGTTTGCAAAATCCAGGAATCTCTTTGCTTGCACGTTGGATGTTGTATGTGATTCCCTGTTAATAGTGGAGTAATTAAAGTCGCCCATGAATATGGCATTTGGTTGGATGATGAGTGTCTCTAATAAGTTTAAATACATGTTATGGGTTTCCTGGGTCATAGAGGGGGGCCTATAGCTTGCAAGGAAGTGGTATGGGATTTTGCCTATGGTAATCTGAACATGGAGAAGCACAAATGTATCGTTCTGTTTGACCTGCCTTGAGGTATATTTATTTTTGATGTAAATCAAGACACCTCCATCTTTAGTTCTGTCTGTGTAGTAGCTGGTTTAAATGTGTGGAAGGCATTATAGTCTTGCACTGCTAGGGTGCACTCCGCAGCTTTAAACCATGACTCTGTAACTGCAAAGATGTCTGCATTCGATAGGGTGAGGAGAGCTCATGGGGTGTAGAGTTTCTTGTTTAGATGCCTTAAATTGAGCAGTAACACCTTTAAGTTTTCTTGGTTTTGATTTGCTATGTCGGGAGTATTTTCAGTTTGGCATTGCCTAAAAAAGGCCCTCTGGGGGACAACGTTTTAGTTAATATTCAAAAGCCTAGATGAGAGAGCTGCAGGCAGACCATCCCTGTTAGAGCAGCATTGTCTGCTGACCATCTCCTTCCTTGCTAACAAATATTGCACCTCCTTAGAATGATACCAGAAACAGAGCCAATTATTAAAGTCAGTCATCTTCTGTTTGTATTATGGCATCATTCTTGGAGAAGGTAAAATGCTGCTTAATGTTAGACTCATACCAGCCTGGAACACATATTCCGAAAGCTCCATGACTTCTCTAGAGAGGTATGTCTCAGGTCATTTACACCCACAAGAAATATGACTGAGTCATTCTGGTACTTGTAGTCAAATAACCTGAGTGCGTGCATAATGTGTGAGATCCTGGCCCCTGATAAGCAACTAGCCATGGCTTTCTCCTTAGTCAGTCAGATGAGAGGGGCATCAGTGTGTCTCACAGTGGAGTTTCCAATAACTGGAATATTAGACTGTGTGGAGGCGTGCCTTATAGGTTCATAGGTTCATAGGTAGGTACTAGGCTATCGGCCCAAGGGCCTACGTAAGCCTAGCCAGCAAGGTACCATAGCTTACGCCACCCAAGAAAGTTATTTTCCTGTGCCATTGTCCAGCAGAGAAACAGAAGTGATTCCCAGGGTGTATTTCCTATTTACCATCCATTCATCAAGATTTTTCTTGAAGAGTGCTAATGAAGAACTTTGCTTGACATAGATGGGTAACTTGTTCCAGAATATAGGAAGTCTCTGGGACAGGAATCTATCCCTCCAGCATGTCCTGTTTATTATGGTGACAAGGTTTAGGTCCCTAGAGCTTGTAGCTTGGAGGGATTGGGATTTCTTTAGGTGTAGCATGTCCAACAGCTCTGGGTTTGACATAGCTTTATATGTTAGGCAGAGATCACCTTGTGGTAGGTGATATGCTACGGAGTAAAGCTGGAGTTTTTTAAGGCGGTTTGTGTAAGGCATTTGTTTGAGGCCAGTAATCCTCTTTGCGAGGTACTTCTGTGGCCTTCTCAGCTGCTGCAGATGTCTTGTGAGGTACATTCCAAAAGGGGCATTGTACTCTATAATGGGTCTAATGAGTGACGAGTAGAGGGGAACAATGACCTCTTTTTTCCTGGATGAGAACCCTTTTATGATGAGGTGTGCCACATAGAAGGACTTCCTGACTACTGTGGCGATGTGACTATCAAAGGAGAGACTACTGTCCACCTGGGTCCCAAGGTCTCTTATCATGCATTCCGTGTTAAGTAGATTGCTGCCTATGTGGTAGTTCATGGGTACAGAGTTTTTACCTCAGGGGATGACACTGCACTTTTTGGCATTGAGCTTGAGGCCATGGCTCTGAAACCAGACATCTGTCTCAGTGAGGCCCTTCTGTAGGATGTCCACATCATTTGGGGACTTGACTATGGCTCCTAGTTTGCAGTCATCTTGAGGTCAGATTTGGAGTCTGCAACTTTTACAGTGTGGGTTCTGTTAGTGAGCCTGTTGGCAACCCATCTTGTGACATAGGTATTTATACCTAGTTCAGTGAGTTTAGCTATAATTCCAGAATGGGGGATGGTGTTGAAAGCCTTGGTGAGGTCAAGATAGGCTGTGTGAACCACCTTACCCTCATCCATGGCTTTGGTGACTGCCTCAAAGAAGTCGATCAGGTTCAGGAGGCATGATCTGCATTTCACAAACCCAAACTGGGTGGGATCCAGAGTTTGGAGGTTACCAATGTCTTTGTTTATGAGTTCCATGATGATACGTTCCATGGTCTTGCAGACCAGGCTCATCAGGCTAATAGGTCGATAGTTCCCGGGATCAGTGGTGGTGCCCCCTTTGTGGAGTGGGATAACTGTTGCTATGCACCATTCAGTGGGCACAAAGCCTGATGTGAGGCTAATATTGAACATGGTGCTTAAGGGGGGAGCCAGTTCGTTCTGAAGTTCATGTAAAACCGCAGCCTGGGATGTTGTCAGGTCCCATGGATGCTGTGTTTTCGGCTTTAGAGAGGGCAGCTTTTACCTGCGTAGTTGTGATTACAGGGACTCTGCATTCTTCCTGTATAGATATGGGCCCTTTAGGGGGTGAGAGGGGGTAAAGTTAGCACTGAACAGATCTGCCAGGATGTTGGCAATATCAATTGGTTCTGTAATTTTCATGCCTTTGTGCTGTAACTCAGAGCAGATCTGGGTGTTGCCATCTAGATTCTTGACATAGCTATAGAATGCTTTGTGGTTGTCCTTGGATTTAGTGGCAATTTTGTTTTCGTAGCTAGCTTTGGAGGATCTTATAAGGGATCTCAGCTTCTTACTGAGGCTGACCAGGGAGCTTCTCCACTCATGGGATTTTACTCTCTTTTGCAACAGTTTCTTCCTTCTGTTGTACAGTTTGTTTATGGCAGGGGACCACCAGACTGGCTTCCTTTTTTTGGAGGATAGCGTCTTGGTTCTATTTGGGATAGCACGATCCATGCACTCGTGTAAGTGCTTATAGAGTGCATTTGTGTAGGATTCAGCAGTTGTAACTGTATTGTCCATCTGCATGGGTGTCATGAAGTTCACCACTTCTGTCTTAAGAAGCCTGAAGTTGGCTTCGGAGAAATTTTTTACTGTGGTTTCCTTAATGGGGGTGGGGGTGGGATGTGGATATCAAGGGTGATAAGCTTATGGTCGGATTGGACCAACGAGGAGTTGACTTCAGGTGTGGAACACCAGTCACTCATGTTGGTAATGACTAGGTCTAGGATATTGATGCCCCTGGTGGGGGTGTGGATAAGTTGATCTAGGGCATTGGAGTTTATGAATTCCAGAAAGCGTTGAGCTAAGGAGTTGGTACACGAGTAGTTTTCCCAGTTAATGGTGGGGTAGTTGAAGTTGCCCATTATTAGGGTGTTTGGTTGAACCCTAATATTTTCCAGTACATCAAGAAAAGAGGAATGGGAATCCTGGGGCATGGTGGGGGATCTGTAGCAAGCTACAATTTGGATTTCAGTTTTGCCCAGAGTCAGTTGCACTTGGATAACCTCGGATGCATTATGCTGAGCAACTAGCCTGGAGGTGTGGATGTCCTTAATGAATATGGACACACCTCCGCCTTTGGTGTTTTGGTCCAGGTTACATGGCCGAAAAGTGTGGTATGAGTTATAGCCTGGTAGTGCAGGGGTGCTCTCTGGAGCCTTGAACCATGTCTCAGTCACTGCACAGATATCGATGTTCTCCATTTTAAGGAGTGCCTCGAGTGAGTGCATTTTGAGATTTAGACTTCTAGCATTGAGTAGCATTACCTTCAGTTTTTGTTTGCCTGTTCCTGTTATGGTGGTGCATTTGTTATTTGAACCCTGCCTAAAAAAGGCACTATAAGGGCAGCAAGAGCCTTAGCCAGTATCCGGAATCCCAGGGGTGACAGGTGCAGGCCATCTGTGGCAAAGCATTGTGGTCTGTCGACCATGTCATCCCAAGCAGACAGATACTGGATCCCCTTAGAATGACACCAGAAGCTTAACCAATTGTTGAAGTCAGCCATTTTGTCCATGTACTGCGGTATCATTTTGGCTGATGACAGAATGCTACTCAGGGCTAGGGTCATATCTGCCTGGGCTACAAGATTGGAGAGCTCTTCCATGTCTCTTTTCATGTAGTCCAGGGAGGTACGTCTCAGGTCATTCACACCAACATGGACAATGACAGAGTCATATTTGTACTTGGCATGGAGTGACCTGAGTGCGTGGGTTATGTGGCGGATCCTGGCACCCGACAGGCAGGCTAAGAATTTGAGGCTTCATAAGATGTGGTGTAAGTGTTTATGTAGGTATTATTTTGAAAGGAGCATTCTGGGCTGCTGAAGGTATTTGTTATGAGGACTTAGTCTAGGAGGTCTTTGGGGTTTAGGAAAGTTACATTTAAGTGCCTCAGTATATATAGGTTCATAGGTGTGTACTAAGCTAATGGTCCTGGAGCCTTTACAAACCTAGCCTATAGCATTACCCTGGCATTGTGCCACCTGACCTTAGTTCCCAGTGCCTCTCTCGAGTAGAGCCACTGGAGTGATCCCCAGGGTGAATTTTCTATTTCCCATCCACTCATCAAGATATCTCTTGAAGAGGGCCAGTGAAGTGCTCTGTTTGACATGTATGGGAAGTCTATTCCATAGCATGGGCGTTCTCTATGTTGTGAACCCATTCCAAAAGCATGTTCTGTTGATTATGGTAATGAGGTTGAGGTCTCTGGAGCATATAGTGCAGAGGGATTGGGATTTTTTTAGATGTAGCATTTCTAACAGAGCTGGTCAGACATAGTTTTGTAAGTCAAGCAGAGATCGTCTCTAAGTAGGTGATATGAGACAGAGAATAGTTGGAGTTTTTTGAGTCTGTCCATACAGGACAAGTATTTAAGGCCTAGGATCTTCTTTGTGAGCTACTTTTATGGCCTCTCCAGTTGTTGCACATGTCTAGTATGGTACATGCCAAATGGGACATTGTACTCAATGACTGGCCTAATGAGGGAAGAGTAGAGGGAGACAATGACCTCTTTCTTCCTGGATGCAAAACCTTAAGTAATGAAATGTGCCACACAGAAGGACTTTCTGACCACAGTGGCATTGTGGTAGTCAAAAGAGAGGTTGCTGTCAACCTGCGTTCCCAGATCTCTTATAACACCTTCTGTGTTCAGTGGACTACCATTGATGTGATAATTCATGGTAACCTGGTTCAAAGGGGATGACAACACATTTTTTGGTACTGAGCTTAAAGCCATGGTTCTGACACCAGTCATTGGCCTCAGTAAGGCCTTTCTGTAGGCTGTCAACATCACTTGGGGAGTTAATAATCACTCTCAACTTGCAATCGTCTGTGAACTTTGTCAGCCAGAGTCCCTCCGTGTTGGCCTGGACTTCAGAAAAGTAGATACCAAACAGGAAAGGACCCAGAACCGAATCTTGTGGGATTCCACTCATGACTGGTCAGCAGTCTGACTTGGAGTCAGCTACTTTCACACTGTGGGTTCTATCTGTGAGCCACTTTGCAACCCACCTAGTGATATAGGGGTTGATGCCTAGCTTACTGAGTTTTTCTATAACTCCTGAGTAGGGAATGGTATCAAAGGCCTTGGCCAGATCAAGGTAGGTTGTATAAACCACCTTGTCTTCATCTACTGCTCTGGTGACTGACTCAAAGAAGTCAACCAGGTTGAGGAGGTATGATCTGACCTTCACAAAACCCAACTGTGAGGGATCCAGAGTTTGTAGATTCCCTATATCCTTGTTTATTTGGTCCATGATGATGCTTTCCATAGCTTTGCATATCAGACTCATCAGGCTAATGGGGCAATACTTCCCAGGCTCTGTAGTCATTCCTCCTTTGTGGAGAGAGATGACTGTAGCAGTGCACCATTCGGTAGGGACAAAGCCTGAGGTGAGGCTGTGATTGAACAGAGCACACAGGTGAGGTGCCAGTTCACTCTGTAGTTCATGTAGAACACAGCCAGGGATATTGTTAGGCCCCATAAAAGCTGTATTCTTGGCCTTGGACAGTGCTGTTTTAACCTGTGCAGCAGTAATACTGGGAGCCTGGCAATCTACTGGTATTGTGATTGGTTCTTTGGGGGGGAGGGGTAAAGCTGGCACTGAATCTGTCGGCCAGTATATTGGCAATATCTGTTGGCTCGGTATAGGAGGTACCATTGTGCAGTAGCTCAGAGCATATATGGGTATTGCCATGGAGATTCTTTACATAACTATAGAAGGCCTTGTGGTTATCTTTACTATCTGCTGCAATTCTGTTTCCATAGCTAGCTTTAGAGGATTTGATGAGGGATCTCAACTTTTTGTTGAGGCTGATAAGGGAGTTTTTCCAGTCTTGGGACTTCACCTTATTCTGCATCAGTTTCCTCCTTCTGTTGTAGAGTTTGTTTATGGCAGGGGACCACCAGATTGGCTTCCTTTTTTGGAGGAGCACATCTTGGTTCTACTGGGTATGGCGAGATCCATGCATTTGTGTATGTGTTCATAAAAGGGCATTGGTGTATGATTCGGTGGTCATGCAACTATTCTCCTTTTGCATGGGTGCCATGAATTTAGCCACCTCTGTTTTTAGGAGCCCAAAGTTAGCTTTGGAGAAGTTTTTCATGGTGGTTACCTTTGTGGGGGAGGTGGATTTCCAAGGTGATTAGTTTGTAGTCGGATCTAACCAGGGAGGAGTTGACTATTGGTGTAGAGCAACGGTGGCCCATGTTAGTAATGACCAAGTCAAGGATGTTGATACCTCTAGTGGGGGTAAGAATGAGCTGGTCCAGGGCATTGAAATTAATGAATTCCAGGAAACATTGGGCAAGTGTATTGGTACATAGGTTCATAGGTGTGCACTAGAGTAATGGCCTCGGGGCCTTTACAAGCCTAGCCCATAGGATTACCCTGGCATCCTGCCACCCAACCTTAGTTCCCAGTGCCTCTGTCGAGTAAAGCCACTGGAGTGATCCCTGGGGTGAGTTTTCTATTTCCCATCCACTCATCAAGATTCCTCTTGAAGAGGGCCATTGAGGTGCTCTGCTTGACATGTATGGAAAGTCTATTCTAGAGCATGGGCAGTCTTCGGGTTATGAACCTGTCCCTACAGCATGTTCTGTTAATTGTGGTAATGAGGTTGAGGTCTCTGGAGCATGGGGTGCAGAGGAATTTCTTTAGATGTAGCATTTCTAACAGAGCTGGGTCAGACATTGCTTTGAAAGTCAAGCAGAGATCACCTCTAAGTAGACAATATAAGACAGAGAAGTTGGAGTTTTTTTAGTCCGTCCATGTAGGACAAATGTTTAAGGCCTAGGATCCTCTTTGTGAGAGTAGTTTTCCCAGTTAATGGAGGGGTAGTTGAAGTTGCCCAGTATGAGAGTGTTAGGTTGAACGCTAATATTCTCCAGGGTGCTTAGGAACATGGAGTGTGAGTCTTGGGACATGGTTGGGGACCTATAGCAGGCTACGACCTGAATCGCTGTCTTACCCAATGTTAGCTGCACCTGAAGTATCTCTGATGCATTATGTTGGGCTACCAGTCTGGAAGTGTGCACATCCTTTTTGAATATGGAAACACCACCGCCTTTGGAGCTTCAGTCCAAGTTCTGTGGCCAAAAGGTGTGGAATGAGTTATAGCCTGGTAGTGCAGGGTTGCTTTCTTCTGCCTTGAACCAGGTCTCTGTTACAGCACAAATATCGATGTTCTCCATTTTAAGGAGTACTTCAAGCGAGTGCATTTTGAGATTTAGACTCCTCAGAATGCATTTGTTTGTAGCTGTTACAGTGATAATTTGGGCTTTGGAACACTGCCTGTAGGGGTGGCAAGAACCTTTGCCAGTATCTGGAAGCTGAAGGGAGACAGGTGCAGGCCACCTCTGGCAAAGCATCAAGGTCTGTCAATCATGTCATCCCAGGCAGAGAGATACTGGATCCCCTTAAAATGACACCAGAAACTTAGCCAGTTGTTGAAATCAATCATTTTCTGTTTGTACTGTGGTATCATTCTGGGTGATGGTAGGAGGCTGCCCAGGGCTAGGGCCATACCCACCTGGGCTACATAATCCAAGAGTTCCTCCATGTCCCTTTTCATGTAGTCCAGGGAGGTATGTCTCGGGTCATTCACACCCATATGTACAATGACAGAGTCCTATTTGTACCTGTTGTTGAGAGACCTAAGTGCATGCAATATGGGTTTGTGTGTGTGCTTTGAACTGTGTGTTTTATGGGTGCAGCGCATGTACCACTGACAACCTTATTGACATTAGGAGTGCTTTTATGTGAGAGCTTTTCTTCCAGTGACTTTGTGTAAATACATCTCTCACGTACCTTAATAGTTTGTTTGAGAATTAGTTGGTTGTCATTAAATATGAGGTAATTTCTACATTGTCTCAGGATGCCCATATACACCAAGCTGGTACCGGAGATAGTAGGGAAGTTCATATCCATGGCAACAGGCCTTTTTTTATTGATTGTATGGTTGCAGAATATAAAGCCAGGAGTATCTGGTTTGCAGTTCTGGGGCTGGTGCTTGTCATTGCGAACTAATCGTCCTGTGTGCAGCTGGGTATTGTTGAAGTTTTAAGGGTGCTTTTACAGGAAAAATGTCAACTCAAGGTGCCTATGTCAATCAGAGCACTGCCAAACACTTGAGTGGAAACTACTAAAGTAGGCCCTGTTGATTTATGAATGAATTATCAAGGGAAATATTTTGAAGTTAGGTTAGATAATAGTTAATCAAGCAGTATTTACTGAAAAGAAAAAAACTAGCTTTGTCAAGAATGAATTATAGTAGGGATTCACTTCATTGGCTACTACCTGCCTACTGCTAGTGCTGGTCTCACCACAGCTTCATGCTGCTGGGTTAGAGTTCTTCTTTGCTTCTTCTCTCACCACAAACAAAACAGTAGCACCAATCCCCCAATGAGAAGCAGGTCACGGGCTCTTCGGTGATCAACAGTCTTCTCCTAGATGATGCAGGGGTCTGTACACTTGCTGTGACCTTTCCTGGTAGATTCCTTGAATCACAACCAGACCAATCAGTAATGATCCACACATTCACTCATTGCCCAATCAGAGACAGTTAGGAATCAATGTCCACTGCTCCTTGTCTTACCATAAGCAAAACAAAAGCACAAATTCCAAGATGGCACCTATGAAGCAGTTATTTGGCTTTCTGTTAATCAGCAGTCTCCATGAAGTAATGTCTCTATGCTCCTTCTCTCATCAGGAGCAAAACAGAAGCACTAATCCCAAGATGACAGGCAGAATGTGGGCTTTCCAATGACTGGTGGTCTTGGACCAGATGTTTCAGATTTTAAACATAAAATGGAAAAAAAATGGGTTAATATCCTAAGGGTTTCAGGTTGCTGGTAGCAGTCAAACTCGAATATGAGTTTAAGAAAGCAACTACTACACCTTATCCAAACACATTATTCAAGTTCAAGCAAAGTAAGTGTAGCGTTCATGGGAGAGCATGGACAGGGATTTAGGCTGAGGGATAGAGTTTTTAGGGAGTGGGAAGGGAATTTTAAGGTTAGGTTGTGATCAGTGAATTTAGGGTTAGGGAGTAGAGAGGGAGTTTTAAGTTTAGGGAGAAAAGCTATGAAATAATTATACCTAGATTAAGTTGTTCCCATCATTATTTAAAAAAATGGATCTTAAGGATTTTAATTTCATTTTGACTTGCTTCAGGCATAGGAGTCTCTCCAGAAGTATTACCAACATTAAGACTACGGTCGTTTAAGCAGAGCAAAGCTCAGAAATTCCACTAAACATTTCTAGAACTCCAGTGGGATTCCATTAAAAATAAATGCATATCTTCACATATCCCTTTTCTGTATCATACCAACTGAATTTTAAAAGAAAATTACGGCTCAATCAAATTTTGAATTTAAAATCACTAGGCTATTAATATCTACAGTACATCAGGCTATTGGCAAAAAGAACTGATAAAAGGAATATGATCTACCTTATTCATGCTAGGACATTCCAGTCATATTAAATGCTGTGGTTTGCCTTAATAAAATATGACTCTTTATAACTCAGTAGCCCTCTTAAGTCATCACCACATACTATTCAAAGTAAGTCACTTGCCTAACTATCTTACAAAGAGTCTCATACCTTCTTGGCACTCAGTTCACAAACATATTTTTCATGGGTCCTGTCCAAACACAGCTACAACAATGCTTTCACGTAAAACACTGCCCATCGATCACGACTAGTATAAAACTGCCAAGCTAGAGTGAAATGCTCTGAAGTCTATATATTTCAGCATGAAGCCCATTACCTCAAGTATATATAAGAACCAAATGTAAGTATATTTAAGAAAATTGACTGTTGAATCATATGTACAAAAAAAAAAAAAAAAAGATAATTTCCAGGATGGCAAGATACCCTGATCCCCCATATGATCCCCCATGTGGGAGAGCTTTGCACTTACAACCCCTTTATATGCTCTCACTGTGGTGACTGCAGTTCAGATCACTCATCTTTTCTCTGCTCTCTGTCAGTCACCAGATACAACAGCTACAATACCATGAACCTTTACACATTAGTACAATAAACCGCAAGCAGTCAGTAGAAAAAAGAAAAACACTTGACTAAATGAAACTCAGTCAAATGCAGAACAATCAAGTATAGCTCATCCAGGCGAAGGTAATCCAGGTTGTTTTTTACAGCTAACCAGCACATCTATATACAGGCAACTCAGTCCAACATTAAAGTTCAACTTAGTGTCTGTTAATCTCTTCTAGTTCACCTTCTGAATAATGCTGAGCCCATTACAGTTAAAGGACAACCCTCGGATTGTTATACCCACATCAATGAGTGCGACTACTCTGACTATGGATGAAGTTAATTATTATTTAATTAATTCACTTTTACAAATAGTACAAAAAAAAAAAAAAAACAAAGCAACAGCAAACATGCATATGAAAAGCCTGGGATGACATGATTGACAGACCTCAATGCTTTGCCAGAGATGGCCTGCATCTGTCACCCCTGGGCTTCCGGATACTGGCCAAGGCTCTTGCCACCTCTATAGTACCTTTTTTAGGTGGTGTTCCAAAGACCAAATTTACACCGTAAAAGTTACAAACAAATGCAATCTGAGGGTCATGCCGCTCAATGCTAGAAGTCTAAATCTCAAAATGCACTCACTCAAAGCACTCCTTAAAATGGAGAACATCGACATTTGTGCTGTAACAGACCTGGTTCAAGGCAGCAGAAAGCACCCCTGTACTACCAGGCTATAAATCATTCCACACCTTTCAGCCCCAGAACTTGAACCGAAGCTCCAAAGACGGTGGTGTTTCCATAGTCATAAAGGATGTGCACACCTCCAGACTGGTAGCCCAACATAACACATCTGAGATACTTCAGGTGCAGCTAACATTGAGTATGACAGCAATTCAGGTTGTAGCCTGCTATAGGTCCCCAATCATGTTCCAAGACTCACACTCCATGTTCCTAAGCACCCTGGAGAATATTAAGGGCCAACCTAACTCTCTCATACTGGGCGACATCTACTATCCCTCCATTAACTGGGAAAACTACTCATGTTCCAATACACTTGGCCAATGTTTCCTGGTATTTATTAATTCCAATGTCCTGGACCAGCTTGTTCTTACCCCCACTAGAGGTAGCAACATTCTTGACCTGGTCATTACTAACATGGGTGACTAAATTAATAGTCAACTCCTCCCCGGTTAGATCCGACCACAAACTAATCACCTTGGAAATTCACATCCCTCCCAGCCCACCCCACCCTGCAAAGGTAGCCACCATGAAAAACTTCTCCAAAGCTAACTTTGGGCTCCTAAAAACAGAGGAGGCTAACTTCACTGCACCCATGCAAATGGAGATCAGTTGCATGACTGCCACATCATACACCAATGCACTGCACGAACACGTACACAAATGCATGGATCTCAGCATACCCAATAGAACCAAGATGCTCTCCTCCAAAAAAAGGAAGCCAATCTGGTGATCCCCTGCCATAAACAAACTCTACAACAGAAGGAGGAAACTCATGTAGAATAAGGTGAAGTCCCAAGACTGGATAAACTCCCTTATCAGCTCCAACAAAAAGTTGAGATCCCTCATCAAATCAACTAAAGCTAGCTATGAAAACAGAATTGCAGCAGATAGTAAAGACAAGCAAAATGCCTTCTATAGTTATGAAAGAATCTTCACGGCAATACCCAGATTTGCTCTGAGCTACTGCACAATGGTACCTCCTATACAGAGCCAACAGATATTGCCAATATACTGGCCGACAGATTCAGTGCCAACTTTACCCCCCCCCAAGAGACCAGTCACAATACCAGTAGATTGTGCCAGGCACCCAGTATTACTGCTGCACAGGTTAAAACAGCATTGTCCAAGGCCAAGAATACATCTTCTATGGGACCTGACAATATCCCTGGCTGTGTTCTACATGAACTACAGAGTGAACTGGCACCTCACCTGTGTTCCCTGTTCAATCATAGCCTTACCTCAGGCTTTGTCCCTACTGAATGGCGCACTGCTACAGTCAGCCCTCTCCTCAAAAGAGGAGCAACTACAGACCCTGCGAACTATCGCAGCATTAGCCTGATGAGTCTGACATGCAAAGCTATGGAACGCATCATCATGGACCTAATAACCAAGGATATAGGGAATCTCCAAACTCTGGATCCCACACAGTTTGGTTTTGTGAAGGGTAGATCATGCCTGCTCAACTTGGTCAACTTCTTGGAGTCAGTCACCAGAGCTGTGGATGAAGGCAAGGTGGTTCATACAGCCTACTTTGATCTGGACAAGACCTTTGACACCATTCCCCACTCAGGAATCATAGATCAACTCACTAAGCTAGGCATCAACCCGTATATCACTAGGTGGGTTGCAAATTGGCACAAGTAGAACCCGCAGTGTGAAAGTAGCTGACGCCAAGTCAGACTGCCGACCAGTCATGAGTGGAGTCCCACAGGGTTCAGTCGTGGGTCCTCTCCTGTTTGGATCTACTTCTCTGAAGTCCAGGCTAACATGAAGAGACTCTGGCTGACAAAGTTCGCAGATGATTGTAAGTTGGGAGCTATTATTAACTCCCCAAGTAATGTTGACATCTTACAGAAAGGCCTCACTGAGACCGACTGGTGTCAGAACTATGGCCTTAAGCTCAATGCCAAAAAATGTGCCGTCACCCACTTTCGGAAAAACCCAGTTCCCATGAATTACCACATCAATGGTAGTCCATTGAACACAGAAGGCGTTATAAGAGATTTGGGAACACAGGTTGACAGCAACCTGTCTTTGGACCACCACATTGCCACTGTGGTCAGAAAGTCCTTCTATGTGGCACATCTCATTACTAAGGGTTTTGCATCCAGGAAGAAAGAGGTCATTATCTCCGTCTACTCTTCCATCATTAGGCCAATCATTGAGTACAATTCCACATTTGGCATGTACCTCACTAAACACCTGCAACAACTGGAGAGGCCACAAAAGTACCTCTTTTTTATATCGCCTACTTAGAGGTGATCTCTGCTTGACTTACAAAGCCATGTCTGAGCCAGCTGTGTTAGAAATGCTGCATCTAAAGAAATCCCAATCCCTCCACACCACACACTCCAGAGACCTCAACCTCATTACCACAATCAACAGAACATGCTGGAGGGACAGGTTCATAACCCAGAGCCTGCCCATGTTATGGAATAGACTTCCCATACATGTCAAGCAGAGCACCTCACTGGCCCTCTTCAAGAAAACTCTTGATGTGTGGATGAGTAATAGAAAGTTCACCCCGGGGATCACTCCAGTGGCTTTACTCGACAGAGGCACTGGGAACTAAGGTCAGGTGGCATGATGCCAGGGTAATCCTATGGGCTAGGGTTGTAAAGGCTCCAGGGCCATTAGCCTAGTACACACTTATGAACCTATGAACCTATAAAACAAAAACACGTAAACAGCAGTCCAAAAAATATGCACCAAAGCCAAAGTATGGCAAAATTCAATTAATTTACAAAGGTAAATTACATATACAGTTGAGTTTAAACAGCTTTCATCCTACACACTGTAGGAACTTCTTCAGAACTGAAAACATTTTCCACATGTTTGAAATAAATACACCTCCTTGCATGATTTAAAATCACGACTAGTTGCATTCCAATCTAAAGTGACTATATACTATACATAAAAATAAACCAGAAATTCTATTTAATACCCAGCATTGTTATAACTCATGAAACATTTTAATATAATAATGTAATTTTAAATGTTTAATATTCTACTTATGTAACTTATAAAATAATTAAAATTATTTGATTCCAACTGCTTAACAAAACCAAGCCCCAAATGTTTGTCTGTCAAAAACATCTTAAACTCACCTTGAGAACATTAATAAATACATTCAGTTTGCATTATATACACACACATATATATTCTGAAATTGATGGCAGCAAAACTTTACATATTAAGTAATTATTTTTTTATCAAACTTTATTATAAAATCTACAACATGGGATATGGTTATATGACTTTTAAAAAGGTTATATATATTATATATATTATGTTTACTAAATGTATTTATTGATGTACTCAGGGTGAGTTTAAGACATTTTTGAGAGCCTTATACATTTATGGCTTGTTTTTTAAGCAGTTGGAATCAAATAATTTCAATTATTTTATAGGTTACATTAAGTAAAATACTTATTTAAAATTACATTTTTATATAAATATGTTTCATGATTTTTAACAATGTTGCGTACTAAATAGAATTTTTACTTTATTTTGTGTATATTTTATGGTTACTTTAAATAAACTGGAATGCAACTAGTTATGTCATTTTAAATTGTGCAGGGAGGTGTATTTATTTCAAGTTGTGCAAAATGTTTTAAGTTCTTAAGAAGTGCTTACATTGTGTAGATCAAAAACTGTTTAAGCTCAACTGTAAATGTGATTTACTTTTGTAAATTCAATTGAATTTTGCCATTTCGCTACTTTGGCTTTGGTATGTGTTTCCTGGGTTGCCATTAAAATGCACTTTTACAAACAATATAATACAAGCTAGCCATCCAACTTACTGTAAATAAATATATTTTGTAACAACAATGGTCTTCCTATCTCACAGTCAGCTGTCTGAATTTACAGTGAGTGGGAAAAGATAGATAGTGATTATAATGTCTGTAGGAAAATATCAGCTTCATTTATAATACTAGTTCATTCGTCCCCCAGAGCTCAGCATTTCAGCTTTAACTTCAGAGTTTTTATGTTTTTATGCCAGAATACAGCTTAATAGATCTTTGCTTTACAGTTTATACTGATGCATAATATAATTGCTATGTGAGAATTATGAATGGTCTGTCATATCTTGTTGTAAGTACTTATCAAATATCTAGGTTGCAGTTGAAATTAGTCCTGTGTCCAGTATGTACCAGATTAACAAACAAGCATAAAAATAAACAAATATATGTTAATATAGAAATAGTGATGTGCAATTGCCCGTCTCCAAGGGTACCTGAGCTGAACCATTGTTGTGTGCAGATGTAATATGATGCACTGTTTTCATCTTTCTGTTGTCTTTATTTTATAAAACAAGTACTTTTCTAAAAGTTTTTCATCAGGCAGTAATGTCAGTGCCTGGTGCATTTAAACAGACTACCCCCCCAACCCCCAACCCCAATGCACTAGGGACACTGGAGACTTTGCCCAGATAATCTTTGAAAACAGCGACTGCCTGGAGATTAGGCTGCTACTCCAAGGTAAATTGAACCTAAATATTGATCTAAACTTACTCAAGACTGCAAAATGACACTACATTCGTGTGCTGAGAGAACAGAAGAAACTTTACCTCCTTTCCTCTTTTTTTCTGTAACTAGACGCTGCCAGTTCTAGTTGTAAAGACCAGGTCTCATTCTCAGCATACAGAGAGCAGAAAGCAGAGTCAGTTATCAATCAAAGGCCGCGACTGTGAAACTACAGAAAGATTACAGACAATTTTCTTTCTCTTTCTTTATAGTTTGGGGAGCTGAGTGTACCTTGATAAAATGCAAGAGCACAGCCTTGATGACTGAGGTTCTCCAAGGCTCTCTGTGCATAGGCATCTACTACTAAGCAGATATAAGGTTCTGCACCTAACATATGCTGGTGTTTCATTATAGTAGCACTGACAAGAGAAATGCTTTTTGCTTCCCCCATAAGATC
Source organism: Protopterus annectens (assembly GCF_019279795.1). Lineage (NCBI taxonomy): Eukaryota > Metazoa > Chordata > Ceratodontiformes > Protopteridae > Protopterus > Protopterus annectens. The sequence goes on along the minus strand of NC_056746.1, from coordinate 1,388,847,323 downwards.
ACCCAGCTGACCTACTGTTTCCACCCATATTGGAAAGTGCCAGGCTCATTTGTCTCTCAGCAAGGACCAACGTCAGTCTTAATTCACCAAAGGTACTGATGCAAGTGACATAAGGTTATTGTATACATTTTGCTCTTCTCTTTTTTATGTAAAGCTCTATATCCTGCAGAAAAGTGTCGCTGTGGTACGTAAAATCCAGTGCTAACTAGCACTTATGATGCATAGTGAAAAAGCACACAAACATTTTGTAACTTTGTTAGCCATACATGTAGGCTAGGTCTTAGTAATAAGCATGCAGCAACTTGTAACATTAGTTATATGGATGGCAAGAAATTCCCAGGAGAGGGAAGCTTAAGAGTTACGTCTGTATGTTACAGCTTCTTACTGGTTTTATGCAGATATATTTATGCAGATTTATATTTGGATAAATAACTGGTATTGTATTAAAATATTGGGTAAATATCTTGATGAGATTTTTATTACATTTGTCAACTGAAAAAAAAGCAATACAGTATAGGAGCCATATAAATACAGTTTGGTATATTGGGGACAGAAGAAACAAAACAATTAGTTTTGATAAGTTGAACATTTGGGTAACATTCACTTCCTCTATGAATACCTGCAAGTTGAGGGGACGATTTTTGCTTAGGAAGATTGTGTAGAGCAATTGGAAATTAGTAGGCATTCAGAAAGTAGGGGGGATTAGCAGATATTCAAAGAGTAAGGCAATAGAGTCTGTCCCAACATTTACCATCCTCTTTTAAAGCCTTGTAAACAAGCAGCCTGATAAACTGGTCTGCTTATAAGACAGGGATATGTCAGTGTCTTTGAAAAGATTGTATTAAAGAAAATGGAGGTACAGCATTGTTCTGACATGAAAATCAAGTTTCAATATGGCATCCTTGTTTATGAAATGTCATCTGTCTGTCACACTGTAGGTTGATAAATACTAAATGAAATGTCTGAAAATGGTCTATGTAATGCATAGCCACATGTATGAATCCCTTAGAAACCCCACTGTAATTTCAGTCAATATGCATAACAATTGTGAATCTAATTTTAAGTCAGAGAAAAACTGCTGAGATAGTCTATTACAAGTTTTAGAAAACCTTGTAGGAATAGCTTGAGCAAGACCAAGACAAACATGTAGACATCAGGGAAAATTTACTTCTGTAAATGGAAAGATACTACAGCACCTGTACTTGATTTTTCGCTAAGCAGCTGCAGTATCCTGCATAATTACCTGTAAAAAAGGTTGTTTTTACAGGCAACAAAGGTCACAAGCTATGCCATCATATTTGTTCAGGCTAAAATGAAAAAGGCCTTTCCTGACTGTGTAACAAGAATATAAAGTATTTGATCTAGGTATTTTGCAAAACAAAGGGAAAAGATGAGCTAGGGACCCATGTATTTATTTTATTTTTTTATTTGTTGACATTTCTTTACCAGGAAAGTCCAGCTGGGCACAGGTTAATCACTATTGTAATCAAACCTCTATGTCAAGGCTGTTATCTTTATATTCACAAGATCCCCATCTCCATATTTTAACGAGCACCTGTATTATTCAATGAGAAGAACAAATGGTGTAGTGTGGTATTTTTTTTTATTTTACAAAATAAATTTATATAGTATCAAACCTTCATATAAGAAAAGAAGCCTGTGGAATCTATCTATCTCTATCTATCTATCTATCTATCTATCTATCTATCTATCTATCTATCTATCTATCTGTCTATCTATCTATCAATCTGTCTATCTGTCTCAATGTATCACACCCAATGAATTATTACTGTGCAGTCCTGGTCAAAGTTAAATGGCTCACAATAAAAAAGATGAACACTTCTCATAGGCTCTCTTACCTGCAAATTAGTATACAACAAAATATTTCTCTTCTTTGTCAGCAGACACATTATGACCTCAGATCTCAAAACTCCATAACTCTATCGCTTCTGCAAAACAAACTCCATAAATTTCTCATTCCCCAAAACGAACTTTATAAATCTATTCATTCCCAAAATAAACTACCACTTCACCAAACACATCTTCTCTGTAGTGGTACCACAAACTTGAGAATCATTTCCAGCAGATGTTAGAAACAGAAATTCCTTGCCTAAATTCAGGAAAGACCAAATCAAATACCTGCTAAAAGAAGTTGCATGCAAGTATCATTCCTCACATGACATCACTAATAAAAATCCCAAGCTCTTCACCCTCAATCATTCCTCCCAAGACAGCATCTGATAACAATCCCAATCTCTCTTATCTCAACCATTTCTCCCATGACATCAGCTGATAATCCCAAGATCTCCAACCTCAATCATTCCTCGCATGACATCACCTGATAAAAACTCCAAGCTCTCCAGCTTCAATCATTCCTCACATGACATCATTTAATAATGATTCGAAGCACCCCAACTGCAATCATTCTTCCCATGACATCACCTGATAATCAATCCCAAGCTCTCCGACCCCAATCATTCCTTCCATGACATCCCCAGATAACAATTCCAAGCTTTCTGAACTCAGTCATTCTTTCCATGACATCACCTGATAACAATCCAAAGCTCTCCAACCTCAAACCATTCCCATACTCAACCTGAATAACCAGCTTACATTAACTATCCCACACACATCCTCTTTTACAACACCCTCAACCCTTCTCCCCTTTTATCACCCTAAATTACCTGCTTACTCTGTCTCTTTCTACCTCTTTCTTACTTGTTGACTTAATTTTTTTTGTGCACAAGAAAAGAGATAAATAAAGTAGGGATGTAACTCTTGTACATACTATATACACACTGTTAATCATCTTAAGATGATGACTGCTGTAAAACATTGCATTGTTGCTACCTTCCTCATATCGGTATGTTACATCTGCTTTTGTCTCTCACATATATCGATTATGCTCATTTTTAATTATGTTTGTAATCCTCCTGGGCGAATCTGAAATCATTCCCTGTGGATCAGTAATATAGTCCAGTTCAAAGATCCATTGACTTAGATCACATACACAAGGTTCTGTCTGGTCAGTGATCCAGTGACTTAGATCATGTCCACAAGGTTAAGTCTGGTCAAAGATCCACTGACTTAGATCATGTCCACAAGGTTTTGTCTGGTCAAAGCTCCAGTGACTTACATCATGCCAAAAAAGTCTTTTCAGAGATCCAGTGACTTAGCCCATGCAAGAATGTGTCTGTTCGGAGCTTTGGAAACCCAGATGATGTCCATAAGGTTTTATTCAGAACTCCAGTGAATCAAATCATGTTATCATGGTTATGCCTATTTAGAACTGCTGTGATCCACTCACAGAACTAGATCAGCATAATCTGACAGGAAGGATCTGATGTGAATCCATACTGATGTTCAGTCAGTAACTTCTTTGTAAGCCTCATCTTCAGGACTGTCTCCATTGCTTCTGACTAATGAAGTTAGCCTCTTTCCCTGGGCCACTATTTCTGACATCCTTTACTGATGACGACCATGACTGCTCACCAAAACTTCCTAATGAAATTCTGCCATGAAAGAGCTGTTAAATCTGTTGACGAATTCTGTTAGAGGTTAAACTAAAACTCCAGCAGCTGTTTTCAGAATCCTGCATGGTATCCAATCTGGTCTTTGGGACTTATCCTCCTTCAGAATAACCAGTTCTTTTACCACTTTCTTGGCTTTTATCTCCTCACCTGTCTGCTCTCTTTTTGTTTGTGTCCTAGTCTGCCACTTTTCCTTTTATTAAACCATTGAACAAAATGCAAAATACTCATTTAAAATGTCTGCCTCTTCATTACCTCTTTATGTTTCTGCCATTATTAAATTAGCTCACAAGCTTCACTCCCTATATTTTTAAATTCCCATAAAAGAAGTCACCCAAATCCCCTAAATCTCTGCTGCTAATCCGCACTGCGTTTTCCTCTTTTCTTTCTAGCATGCTTTGCTGACCGTTTTCTGACCAACGCATAATCCTTCCACTGATCTTCTCTCTCTTACTTTTCCTGACCACACATTTTTCATTATTCATTAGGACTGTTGTCACCTCCAGAGTCATCCAGACTGGTTTTCTCTTTCTCTTCCTTAAACCTTTTTTCCTGCTTTCATAAAAGGTCCCATTCATGATATTCCACAGCTGTCCCACATCTTTGACCTCCATTCCCCATCAAAGGCTTTTGATAATGATTCCCCAGTCTCTTTAACACCAAACCCTGTCCTTTGTAGCATTTGTTCGACTGCTATTTCTGTAATCAGTGTTGTAGGCGGTGGTGGTGCAGTGGTTAGCATTGTCGCCTCACAGCAAGAGGTTCTCAGGTTCGATTCTCAGCTGGAGCACCTTCTGTATGGAGTCTACATGCCCTACCCATGGTCGAGTGACATTTAAAGACATGCAAGTAGGTGCGTGTGTGAATGGGTGTGTCTTCTTTGAAGGTTGGGAGTCGGGCTGGCACCTCAGCACTGTAAAAATCCATTGCCAGTCATTAGCAGAACGGAGTTCTGCTGTGGTGACCCCTAACCGGGAAAAGCCGAAAGACAAGAGAGAGAGAGTATGGATCACATTGATCACATTGCTGCATGATCACTAACATCCAGTACCCCTCTAACCAGTAGATTCCTTTCCACATCCTCCCCCAATGAGAACAAAACCAAGGAAACTCCCATTCTAGGTTTGACTCATTATCATTTGTTCAAATGCTTCCAGGTCATATACATCTATCAAATAAATAAAACAAACTGCCAAATGGAAATATATTTAAAACATACTATTGTCTCCTAGCAGGAAGCATTTTCAGGTGGTCTGTTTTCTTTGGCTATCATGGATAAATACATATCACAGTCTTCCTCTATCAGATTGAGATCTCACATCATAACCATCCTTTAATCCCCTACCCATCATGAAGTATAGCTTTTATTATTCATTTATTTATTTGTTGGCACTTGATTACCAAGATAGCCCAGTGGGCCTTGAGACCCCGTTTTTAGTGGAGGCCTGGGGAGAAAAGCTCCAAAACAAGTTATAATATAGAACAATTTAAAATAAAATACATACAGGCAAGTTAACCTCAAAATTTCAGGATACAAACAGTAGTGAAATTATACATAAATGTGTACACACAAAGAGAGTGTGAAATAACATAAAAAAAGTAAAATATAATTAATACAGGGTAATTGACTTCAGAGATTTAGCAAAATTATGAAAATGAAAATCATGCATAACATTTAGGAGGTACATACATACAAGTCAAGGATATGTAAATATATCATTAAGGGGGTGAAGGTAAAGGGATAACATTAGAGGTGAAGGGAGATTCGAGGTATTACTTTATCCTTCTTTCAAAAAAACTATACCATAATAACTTTCAGAAAAATACTAATCACAACCTAAAAAACTGTGGACATTCATAAAAACTATACCATAATAACTTTCAGAAAAATACTAAACACAGCCTAAAAAACTGTGGACATCCATAAAAACTAAACCATAATAACTTTCAGAAAAATACTAAACACAACCTAAAAAACTGTGTACATTCATAAAACTATACCATAATAAAAACAATGGACATTCATAAAAACTATACCATAATAACTTTCAGAAAAATACTAAACACAACCTAAAAAACTGTGGACATTCATAAAAACTATACCATAACAACTTTCAGAAAAATACTAAACACAACCTAAAAACTATGGACATCCATAAAAACTAAACCATGATAACTTTCAGAAAACTACTAAACACAACCTAAAAATTGTGGACATTCCTAAAACTATACCTTAATAACTTTCAGAAAAATACTAAACACAACCTAAAAACTGTGGACATTCATAAAAACTATACCATAATAACTTTCAGAAAAATACTAAACACAACCTACAAAACTGTGGATATTCATAAAAAAACTATACCATAATAACTTTCAGAAAAATACTAAAGACAACCCTAAAAAAATTGGACATTCATAAAACCTATACCATAATAACTTTTAGAAAAATACTAAACACAATCTAAAAACTGTGGACATTCATAAAAACTATACCATAATAACTTTCAGAAAAATACTAAACACAACCTAAAAACTGTGGACATTCATAAAAACTATACCATAATAACTTTCAGAAAAATACTAAACACAACCTAAAAAACTGTGGACATTCATAAAAATTATACCATAATAAATTTCAGAAATAAAAACTGTGGACATTCATAAAAACTATACCATAATAACTTTTAGAAAAATACTAAACACAATCTAAAAACTGTGGATATTCATAAAACCTATACCATAATAACTTTTAGAAAAATACTAAACACAATCTAAAAACTGTGGACATTCATAAAAACTATACCATAATTACTTTCAGAAAAATACTAAACACAACCTAAAAACTGAGGACATTCATAAAAACTATACCATAATAACTTTCAGAAAAATACTAAACACAACCTAAAAAACTGGGGACATTCATAAAAACTATACCATAAGAAAAATACTAAACACAACCTAAAAACTGTGGACATTCATAAAAACTATACCATAATAACTTTCAGAAAAATACTAAACACAGCCTAAAAAACTGTGGACATTCATAAAAACTATACCATAATAACTTTCAGAAAAATACTAAACACAACCTAAAAACCTGTGGACATTCATAAAAACTATACCATAATAACTTTCAGAAAAATACTAAACACAACCTACAAAACTGTGGACATTCATAAAAAAACTATACCATAATAACTTTCAGAAAAATACTAAACACAACCCTAAAAAAAATTGGACATTCATAAAACCTATACCATAATAACTTTTAGAAAAATACTAAACACAATCTAAAAACTGTGGACATTCATAAAAACTATACCATAATAACTTTCAGAAAAATACTAAACACAACCTAAAAACTGTGGACATTCATAAAAACTATACCATAATAACTTTCAGAAAAATACTTAACACAACCTAAAAAACTGTGGACATTCATAAAAACTATACCATAATAACTTTCAGAAAAATATTAAACACAACCTAAAAACTGTGGACATTCATAAAAACTATACCATAATAACTTTCAGAAAAATACTAAACACAACCTAAAAACTGTGGACATTCATAAAAACTATACCATAATAACTTTCAGAAAAATACTAAACACAACCTAAAAACTCTGGATATTCATAAAAACTATACCATAATAACTTTCAGAAAAATACTAAACACAACCCTAAAAAACTGTGGACATTCATAAAACCTATACCATAATAACTTTCAGAAAAATACTAGACACAACCTAAAAACTGTAGACATACATAAAAACTATACCATAATAACGTTCAGGAAAAATACTAAACACAACCTAAAAACTGTGGACATTCATAAAAACTATACCATAACAACTTTCAGAAAAATACTAAACACAACCTAAAAACTGTGGACATTCATAAAAACTATACCATAATAACTTTCAGAAAAATACTAAACACAACCTACAAAACTGTGGACATTCATAAAAAAACTATACCATAATAACTTTCAGAAAAATACTAAAGACAACCCTAAAAAAAATTGGACATTTATAAAACCTATACCATAATAACTTTTAGAAAAATACTAAACACAATCTAAAAACTGTGGACATTCATAAAAACTATACCATAATAACTTTCAGAAAAATACTAAACACAACCTAAAAACTGTGGACATTCATAAAAACTATACCATAATAACTTTCAGAAAAATACTAAACACAACCTAAAAAACTGTGGACATTCATAAAAATTATACCATAATAAAATTCAGAAATAAAAACTGTGGACATTCATAAAAACTATGCCATAATAACTTTTAGAAAAATACTAAATACAATCTAAAAACTGTGGATATTCATAAAACCTATACCATAATAACTTTTAGAAAAATACTAAACACAATCTAAAAACTGTGGACATTCATAAAAACTATACCATAATAACTTTCAGAAAGATACTAAACACAACCTAAAAACTGAGGACATTCATAAAAACTATACCATAATAACTTTCAGAAAAATACTAAACACAACCTAAAAAACTGTGGACATTCATAAAAACTATACCATAAGAAAAATACTAAACTCAACCTAAAAACTGTGGACATTCATAAAAACTATACCATAATAACTTTCAGAAAAATACTAAACACAGCCTAAAAAACTGTGGACATTCATAAAAACTATACCATAATAACTTTCAGAAAAATACTAAACACAACCTAAAAACCTGTGGACATTCATAAAAACTATACCATAATAACTTTCAGAAAAATACTAAACACAACCTACAAAACTGTGGACATTCATAAAAAAACTATACCATAATAACTTTCAGAAAAATACTAAACACAACCCTAAAAAAAATTGGACATTCATAAAACCTATACCATAATAACTTTTAGAAAAATACTAAACACAATCTAAAAACTGTGGACATTCATAAAAACTATACCATAATAACTTTCAGAAAAATACTAAACACAACCTAAAAACTGTGGACATTCATAAAAACTATACCATAATAACTTTCAGAAAAATACTAAACACAACCTAAAAAACTGTGGACATTCATAAAAATTATACCATAATAACTTTTAGAAAAATACTTAACACAACCTAAAAAACTGTGGACATTCATAAAAACTATACCATAATAACTTTCAGAAAAATATTAAACACAACCTAAAAACTGTGGACATTCATAAAAACTATACCATAATAACTTTCAGAAAAATACTAAACACAACCATAAAAATTGGTGGACATTCATAAAAACTATACCATAATAACTTTCAGAAAAATACTAAACACAACCTAAAAACTGTGGACATTCATAAAAACTATACCATAATAACTTTCAGAAAAATACTAAATACAACCTAAAAAACTGTGGACATTCATAAAAGCTATACCTTAAGAAAAATACTAAACACAACCTAAAAACTGTCGACATTCATAAAAACTATACCATAATAACTTTCAGAAAAATACTAAACACAACCTAAAAAACTGTGGACATTCATAAAAACTATACCATAATAACTTTCAGAAAAATACTAAAGACAACCCTAAAAAAAATTGGACATTCATAAAACCTATACCATAATAACTTTTAGAAAAATACTAAACACAATCTAAAAACTGTGGACATTCATAAAAACTATACCATAATAACTTTCAGAAAAATACTAAACACAACCTAAAAACTGTGGACATTCATAAAAACTATACCATAATAACTTTCAGAAAAATACTAAACACAACCTAAAAAACTGTGGACATTCATAAAAATTATACCATAATAAATTTCAGAAATAAAAACTGTGGACATTCATAAAAACTATGCCATAATAACTTTTAGAAAAATACTAACCACAATCTAAAAACTGTGGATATTCATAAAACCTATACCATAATAACTTTTAGAAAAATACTAAACACAACCTAAAAACTGTGGACATTCATAAAAACTATACCATAATAACTTTCAGAAAAATACTAAACACAACCTAAAAACTGTGGACATTCATAAAAACTATACCATAATAACTTTCAGAAAAATACTAAACACAACCTAAAAACTGTGGACATTCATAAAAACTATACCATAATAACTTTCAGAAAAATACTAAACACAACCTACAAAACTGTGGACATTCATAAAAAAACTATACCATAATAACTTTCAGAAAAATACTAAACACAACCCTAAAAAAAATTGGACATTCATAAAACCTATACCATAATAACTTTTAGAAAAATACTAAACACAATCTAAAAACTGTGGACATTCATAAAAACTATACCATAATAACTTTCAGAAAAATACTAAACACAACCTAAAAACTGTGGACATTCATAAAAACTATACCATAATAACTTTCAGAAAAATACTAAACACAACCTAAAAAACTGTGGACATTCATAAAAATTATACCATAATAACTTTTAGAAAAATACTTAACACAACCTAAAAAACTGTGGACATTCATAAAAACTATACCATAATAACTTTCAGAAAAATATTAAACACAACCTAAAAACTGTGGACATTCATAAAAACTATACCATAATAACTTTCAGAAAAATACTAAACACAACCATAAAAATCAGTGGGCATTCATAAAAACTATACCATAATAACTTTCAGAAAAATACTAAACACAACCTAAAAACTGTGGACATTCATAAAAACTATACCATAATAACTTTCAGAAAAATACTAAACACAACCTAAAAAACTGTGGACATTCATAAAAACTATACCATAATAACTTTCAGAAAAATACTAAACACAACCTAAAAAACTGTGGACATTCATAAAAACTATACCATGATAACTTTCAGAAAAATACTAAACACAACCTAAAAAACTGTGGACATTCATAAAAACTATACCATAATAACTTTCAGAAAAATACTAAACACAACCTAAAAACTGTGGACATTCATAAAACCTATACCATAATAACGTTTAGAAAAATACTAAACATAACCTAAAAACTGTGGACATTCATAAAAACTATACCATAATAACTTTCAGAAAAATACTAAACACAACCTAAAAACTGTGGACATTCATAAAAATTATACCATAATGACGTTCACAAAAATAATATACACAATCTAAAAAACTATGGACATTCATAAAAACTATACTATAATAACTTTCAGAAAAATACTAAACACAACCTAAAAAACTGTGGACATTCATAAAAACTATACCATAATAACTTTCAGAAAAATACTAAACACAACCTAAAAAACTGTGGACATTCATAAAAACTATACCATAAGAAAAAATACTAAACACAACCTAAAAACTGTGGACATTCATAAAAACTATACCATAATAACTTTCAAAAAAATACTAAACACAGCCTAAAAAACTGTGGACATTCATAAAAACTATACCATAATAACTTTCAGAAAAATACTAAACACAACCTAAAAACCTGTGGACATTCATAAAAACTATACCATAATAACTTTCAGAAAAATACTAAACACAACCTACAAAACTGTGGACATTCATAAAAAAACTATACCATAATAACTTTCGTTAAAATACTAAACACAACCCTAAAAAAAATTGGACATTCATTAAACCTATACCATAATAACTTTTAGAAAAATACTAAACACATCTAAAAACTGTGGACATTCCTAAAAATTATACCATAATGACGTTCACAAAAATAATATACACAATCTAAAAAACTGTGGACATTCATAAAAACTATACTATAATAACTTTCAGAAAATACTAAACACAACCTAAAAAACTGTGGACATTCATAAAAACTATACCATAATAACTTTCAGAAAAATACTAAACACAACCTAAAAACTGTGGGCATTCATAAAAACTATACCATAATAACTTTCAGAAAAATACTAAACACAACCTAAAATACTGTGGACATTCATAAAAAACTATACCATAATAACTTTCAGAAAAATACTAAACACAACCCTAAAAAACTGTGGACATTCATAAAACCTATACCATAATAACTTTCAGAAAAATACTAAACACAACCTAAAAACTGTAGACATACATAAAAACTATACCATAATAGCGTTCAGGAAAAATACTAAACACAACCTAAAAACTGTGGACATTCATAAAAACTATACCATAACAACTTTCAGAAAAATACTAAACACAACCTAAAAACTGTGGACATTCATAAAAACTATACCATAATAACTTTCAGAAAAATACTAAACACACCCTAAAAAACTGTGGACATTCATAAAAACTATACAATAATAACTTTCAGAAAAATACTAAACACAACCTAAAAACTGTGGACATTCATAAAAACTATACCATAAGAAAAATACTAAACACAACCTAAAAACTGTGGACATTCATAAAAACTATACCATAATAACTTTCAGAAAAATACTAAATGCAACCTAACAAACTGCGGACATTTATAAAAACTATACCATAATAACTTTCAGAAAAATGCTAAACACAACCTAAAACTATGGACATTCATAAAAACTATACCATAATAACTTTTAGAAAAATGCTAAATACAACCTAAAAACTGTGGACTTTCATAAAAACTATACCATAATAACTTTCAGAAAGATACTAAACACAACCTAAAAACTGTGGACATTCATAAAAACTATACCATAATAACTTTCAGAAAAATAATAAACACAACCTAAAAAACTGTGGACATTCATTAAACAAATCTTACTTCCCTGCAAAAATTCAACCAAAACCCCCTCCCATTAACTCACCACTTGAAACTGCAATACAGTTCAACTCTTATTTTGTAAATAGTATAACATATCTAACCAAGATTCTTCAACATCTAATCCCAGTGCTGCCCAACAACCACATATCACCACATCCACTTTCACCTTTAAACCTGTGCCCGCAACCTATGTAAAACTACACTTAAACAAACTGAAACTGTGCTCTTCTTCAGCTGATGACCTTTCATGTGAGTACCTAAAATTAGCAGCCAATAGCATTGCCTATCCTGTCTCAATCCTTATAAATAGATCAGTCCAGGAATCCCACATTCCCTCTGTCTGGAAAACATCACACACTATCCCTCTACACAAAGGAGGAAATTCAATAGACATTAATAACTTTAGACCAATAGCAATCTTATTTTCGCTCACAAAAATACTTGAAAAATGTATTCAAAAACAATTGCTTGACTATTTTCTGCAGAAAGAACTCCTATCCGTTACACTACATGGCTTCTATCTTTCTATTAGTACTAGCAGTGCCCTTTTAACCTATACAGATACTATCAATAAAGCTAGAGATAATAGCAAACTAGTCTCCTCCTTATTTTTAAACGTGTCTAAAGCCTTCAACACAGTTTGTCACAGCAAACTTCTACTTCAGATGTCCTCACTAGGTCTCTCTCAGCCCACCGTTCTATGGTTCAGCAGCCACCTGTCCAACAGGTATCAGTCAGTAAAATTGCACGTCACAATCTCTCCTTACCTCCCAGTCACCACCAGTGTACCACAAGGCTATATCCTTGGTCCCCTTCTCTTTAACATTTTCACCAACACCCTCTATACAGCTACAGAACAGGCCACTCTTATACAATATGCAGATGATTCCACTCTCATTTGCACATCTAACAACATGGGTACACCTCCAAAAAATTACTCAGGAAGCTTTAGCAACCACTGAAACATGGCTTCATACCTCACAACTCATGCTCAACCCAAAAAAGACCAAACTACTACTTTTTTCCCCAAATCTTTCTCTCATGAAAAAACAAAATTTAAAGTCCTCTCTTGATAATACAACCATTAAAGTCATTTCTCCTAGTAAACTATTAGGGGTGCTTATAGATTTGTTTGTGTCTTTCGGCTTTTCCCGTTTAGGGGTCGCCACAGTGGAACTCCAGTCCGCTAATGATTGGCAGTAGATTTTTACGTGCTGGCTTGCCGGGCCTATTGCACAACCTTCACTGAAGAAACACCCATTCACGCATGTCGCCACACAGAAGATGCTCTAACTGAGAATTGAATGGGCAACATCTAACTATGAGGCGACAACACTACCGCAGCACTATAGATGATAATCTTATATCCGGCTTGCATATACAAAATCGCATTAAGAAAAACTCATCAAAAACTAGGGACGCTTTACAGAGCCAAAACCTTTCTCACAATCACAACTGAAACTACACTTGCCGCTACCTATCTCCTCCCTACACCTCTTTATGGTGCTCCCATCCTTACTAACCTCCAAGCTTCACAAAAATTAAAACTTGAACAATGCTATAACAAAGTTGCTAAATTTGCAGCAAATACACATTTCAGAGTCCACTACTGTATAGCACTAAAAAGCCTAAATTGGTTAAAAGGCCTCATCAACTAACAACCGTCTATAAAATTATTCATCATCTATCTGCCTGTCCAGCACTAAAAAAAATTCTATACAACTGTGTTCCCAGTCAGTCATTGCAATCCAGTGACCAAAATCTCCTGTCTACAAACGTATCAAAATCGGCAGGGCATTGTCTGTAATTGCACAAGATTGCTAAGGCCTGGAACTCCTTACCTGTATCTATCAGGTCAATACCCTCCCACCCATCTTTCAAAACCACTCTGAAAGACTTCCTAGTTAAAATCTGGCTTTGTTCTTGCTCAAAACCAAGATAAACTATATCCCTAAATGTGAACAAGTACCTGTTCATTCCTTATACCTTCTTACCCTCCCTTCTTCACTTCCTTACTGCTATCTAATTCTCTTCCCTGACTTTCTCTCTAAATATACCATAAGCCTGTTTTCCCTCACTTCATATTGCAATTCCTGTTTGTATTAAAAAAACTGTAACAGAGAATCCCTTTGTGGTGGTACATTCAAACGAAGTAATTGGATATACTGAATACAAGCCACATTTCTAAAACAAAATTCAGTATTTATTCATTAAGCGCTTTTGTTTCTTATAATAAAGAAACTTC